>NW_026623967.1:18115-67190 GCF_030028575.1 Malurus melanocephalus
GTCCCGTACATGATATTCAACCTGGAGATTATGTATGTGTTAAGTCTTTTGCAGGAAAAAACTCTGGAGCCACAGTGGGAAGCACCATTTCAGGTACTCCTTAGCATTTTCACCGCAATTAAAATCAAGGAGCAGAAYGCCTGGATTCATCATACCAAAGTGAAGAAGGCTCGTAATTCTCCATGGAAAGTCATGCAAGTTCAACCAGGAAAATTATTTTTCTCACGATCATAATTATAATCCAGGGACGGGAGAGGACCTCTAGCCAGGACAATATTGATTAGCTTTGGTCTCAAGGTATCTGGAAGTATACTGGATCCATGGGGAGGTATTCTGATGTAAAGGGTTTAAATCTGTTAACTGTGGTTATACACGAAAATCAGGTATATGCAAGACAGGAATGGGAAAAACAAAGGTTGTAGCAACTTCAGAGGACTGTAGGTGAAGTAATCAAAATAAGATGTTGAATGGTTAATGGGAATGCCTATGAAAAAGCAATCCAAATAAGTGTCTCGACTACCCCTAATGATAAGCATGACAAAATTTGTACCAGTTCAAGTAAATTAGACTGTTAGTATACTTTTAAAATTAAGACAACCCCTGCAGTCTTCTCTATTATCATTAGGGAGTAAACAGTGGCAAGTTTCAAAAGTGTTACCAAAATGGAAAGAAGTTGAAGAAGAGGACCATGAACTAATAAATGCACTTGGTATAGTCCAGGACATCCTTAGCCCTTAATTGTATACAGACAAAACTATGGACACAGTCAGCAGCTGCCTTAATTATAAGAGAAGGTAGTAAAGGCACTTTTTTTCCATTAAAATTCAGAAAATTGTTTGAGACAATGCCACTGATCTAGAAAGAAAATTTCAATCTTAGTGGACCCTGGTAAACTTTACCTATGACCCTTTTGACAATATGGCCACAGCCTTTGTGCTCACTATACGCAATGCTCCTGTCTACATTATCCACCCCATTGTTGTATTAGGATTAAACCATGAGAGAACAGTGCTCTATCCCTTTGAACATAGGGTATGGGCCCGGATGGTAGAGAAAAAGTGGCAAACTGTGAATTTAGAATCCTGTATTGCATGAGAACAACAAGGGTTTATCTGTGAAAGCAATACAATTGATGCCAAAGACATATGCCTTGATACAGAGCAAGGCATTTGCCACTTTGAAGTCCATCCAGATTCCAGTCAAAAGACTGTGCTTGTATATATTGGTCAAGGTTGTGTGTGCTTAAGGACTGTTTGTGCTTCTATAAAGATAGATAGTGATAACATAACCTTAAATGTTAAGAATTATATTAATTTTTGTATCTGTAATTTTGTTAAGGTCATTGGGTGTGACTTTTCGTATTTTGCTCCAGTTGTATCCCACCAATTGATAAAGTCTAATTACACTATGTACCACAAGTTGTCACCCATACCTATTGGAATGAACCTTACATTAATAAGACAATTAGTAAAGCATCAAGACTTGATTGAAATTTTGAAAGAAATCCAGGAAAATAGAAAGAAAACTTTAATTACTATACATCATGACTCAGAAAAGATAAGCAGAATCCTGCAAAGGGCAAGACAAGATGCAAGTCATCAMTGGTAGGATGTGCTCTTTGGGTGGTCACCTACTGCAACTGGTATTCTAAATACACTTTGTCACCCTATTATTGTTCTTTTATTATTAGTTAGTGTTATTTTATCTTTTGTGTTATTTGTTTAGAATTGGCGAATGTTACAATGAGTAGCGATTCTGACTTCTTTGTCAAACGCACATGGTAAAGCATTAAGAGACACCTTTCATATAAGTTTGTTAGAAGAAGAATGTATGTATTAGTAAAAGAATTTACTAATTTTATAGAAAAGGGGGGAATGRTGCARGGAMRTTARAAGTTACAGGRTWACTTRTTAGAAACTGCTTGCTAGACAATGTATATTGCTTACTTAACATTGATTGTGTTTGTCAAAGCAGAATGAGAAGTAAAAGATTATTGACAAAAGCAGGGACTGTGACCCAGCCCTTACGCGTGGAACCCCTGCTCTGGTCAAAACCAGAGTTGTTGTTTTGGACTTGGGCCGGGGACCCAGAGAGCATGCACAAAAGAGAAAGGTGAAAAGTTCAAGACAAGAGGATGAGTATTTTACTTCCTCCTGGACCCCCCGGAGCCCACTACCAGATAACACGGCGCAGGCGTGAGCACATGGAAATGACTTTTAAACTCATTATAATACAAAGCAGGGACAGGTCATGCATATGTAGAGGTGAATTGCAAAACTCGGTGAATGTGTAACATGTAACCTGATATATACCAAGCGATACTGTGCGGCTTTGAGGAGTATCTCCCGCTCACCCAGCGCTGCAATAAACATACCTACTTCACAACTTAAAATTATATAAGTTGCGGAGTCTTGCTCAGATCATTTATGGATCAGATTCAGTTTCTATCATTCTTCCAATAAACATGCACATTTCCCTGTAATAGCATCGGTGGAGATATTGTACAAAATCCCTTGAAATGCTGTTGTCCAAAAGATGAGGTGAAATTTATACACTGCCGACAGGGACCAGTCTGATTCTTATTCATGCCTCAACATATGTTCCACGAGGTAAAAAAAAATGGCTTCCGGGAGTAGTGTGCTTACAGGGAGCCTTGTCCCTTGGGAGGCTTTGCCTGGCAGCCAGTCACAGGAGAGACAGCTTCCCCCACTGCTCTGCAAGCACCCTGCCTCCACCTTGTTGGTGGGGCAGATGCCCGGATGTCCGGGAAAAAAAGCCCGTGGAAAAAACGCACGGGAAATAGGAGGGTGAGGCATATAAAAGCAGCTAACTGAGACACAACCGGGAGCCATTTTCTTTGGAGTTCTTGGAGGGAGCAGGGGCCCGCCTCGAGGGTCGCCTTGGCCTCCCCCCGCTCCCTCGCTTTTCCTTTTCTCCCTGTGGTCCTGCCTTCCCTGTCCGCCCGTGTGTTCTGTTTCGCCGCTTCCCCTGATGCCTGATGATTTTTGCTTTTCCCTTTATGCTTCTGTACCCTCTATACATCCGCCTGTACCCCTTAGCCCACATGCTTGTAATTCCTGAAGCTTGATATTCCAGCTTAGTTTAGGCGTTTTGCTGGGCAGAGAGACCAAACATCCCAAGGAAGGAGTCAGTGTACCCTGTGCTATCTTAAACCCGAGGCTCCAGCCTTGGGTGAAGCCTTCTGTCCAGAACATCTTGTGTAAACTAGGCTCTGGCCTCATCTGGAGGGGATTCATTAGAATAGGGGGACATTACTGCATTTGTTAAGTTTCTTATTGGGGAATCCTAGATAAGTATGCTAATTCCTGAAACCTATAAAACTTGTATCCGTGCTGTACACGGGTGTGCATTCTGCCATCAAGTTGTGCACCTGGGATCCCAAATACCGAGGTAAAACCCTTTTTATCCCCTTAACCGTGTCTGTGTCATTATTAAAAACTGGCCTTTCAAGGCAACACCCCGAGGCATCTCAACCCTGCCACAACCTTGTGTTTGCTGTCTTCCCGACAGAGCCGCTGCCTGCAGCAGCCACTGTAGTGAGTCCCTCAGCAGCCGCCTGCCCACAGCCATGTGTCCGGCAGTGCCCGTAGCCCCAGCCTGCCCACAGCAGCCACAGTGATCCCACTAGTGTGTCCGTAKCCACGGCACCATGTTCTCCCCTGACGAGAGGGACACGCAGCCACTGCTGTTTGGAAATCGTGCCCAGCCCGCCTCAGGAGCCGCGCAGGCTCCTCGTGGTTTGCAGCACACACGCTCCTTCAGCCAACGTCGACGGGGTGCCCGGGATACAGCGGTAACAATCTGTCTGCTATTCTGTCTCTCTCCGTTTCTCCTTTTCCCTCTTTCTATCCTCCCTTGGTAGGAAGTGGTAGGAACTCTTACCCTTCTTTATCAATAAACAGTTCTCAGATATAATATTGCCGCGTTTGCGCTTCATTTTTTGTCCAAGAAATCTATTAAAAGAATCCTCCCTGACTCCCTCTTTCCAAGCGGGACGGGACAATTGCTGTCTAGATATGCCAGTATCTGTACTGTGTGTCTCCTGCAGTGGACTCACTCAGCAGCACAGATTTCTGTCACCATTTTTGCCTTTGTAAGGTGGCTTTGAGTATGCCAGCAGTTTCTCCTCCTGTCTGGATCACAGCTAATTAAATAAACTATTTTTATGGGGATTCCACCCACGCCCCCCCCCCCCCCCCCAACATAGCCAAATTATGCAAAAGAATGAAGTTGTGTCACAGTTTCTAGCCTAGCTGAGTTTGCTAATGCCCCAGCACATGCACTCCTGACATTGAATTTGCAGCCTGAAGGTCTAGTGGGATGCTGCAGAATGAAGTTCTGCTTTCAGGCACTTCAGAAAATGCTTACTGAATATAGTCAAACACAAAGTGTTCTTTCACAGCACTATCACCATTAGTTTTTTTTTATAAAGCTGAACACTTTCAAGGCTCTCAGTGCCAGTGCTAGTTTTACTTGCGCGCTTGTAATGTTATACAAACCTTGCTTTCTTGTCTTATGTCTTCCTTTCTTCTGATTCTTAAAGCAGAAGCTGCCTTTTATCTCTGCCTGTTCTGGCAGTTGGTGCTTTCCATTCTGTGACTCCTTTGTTAGTCAGAAGGCCCTCTGGCCAAGGTTCATAACAATAAGATTTTAAATCACACTGCTGTGAGCAGCTGAGCTTAGCACCCAGGGACAGAGACAAAATCCTCTGCAATCACTTATTGAGCTTCCCTTAATGGATATCACATCATTTCTGAATGGCACAACCACAAAGGGAGTTCAAGATAGATGCACCTTCCTGCAACAAAATCTTCCAGTAAAAAGCTCAGTGTGATAAACAATAAAAGGATCATTCTTACTGAATAGTAATAGTCAGGAGGTTTTCCTGGAAGATAATTTCTTCAAGACCTATTATCTAAGAAAAGGTTTGTTTATGCAATTCAAAATTTGATTACTACAAAACCTCCTCTTTCATATAATTTATTTACAGATCATGACATTTGCCTATTTTACAGATACTTGTAAATGACTGAGCTTCCAGATGTAAATAGAAGATTTTTTCAGCATGGGAAGAACCTCTAGTACATGGATATAAGCAAAATAAAAGAAGGGTAAATTAAGAGGCCAGGAGGTCTATGTATAAATGTACAAAACTATCTCAAGATATTGCTTTTCCATATTAATTTCTGAAAAACTAGACTAAATATTTCCCTCTTTTAATCAGATCTTCATTTTGTTCTCTCATTTCTACATGATGTCACATTACTTTTTTTTCTGGTTTAAGTGTAGTAAATAAAACTGTTTGTTTTCTTCGGAGTTACTGTAGCCTTATGTTTAGCAGGCAGCACTAGAATACTTCATTCACATACCCCAAAACTGGGAAGTGAGTTAGGAAACAGAAAAGTGATTATACTTTTGGACATGAATAAAACCTATCTACATTCATAGAGAAGAACCATCTGCGTTCATAGAGAAGATAAGATGTGTGTTGAATAGACATCTTAATTAGCTGTCATAATGCATGTCCTTTTCCTTCACAATACGTCACAGCTACAGGCCAGTAACACCAGGTGACTCTGGACTACAATCCTTGAGCTGGGGCACAGGGCTTTAGGAATGCCATGCTTTCACAATCCATGTCAGCCACGATACATATTCAAATATTTCTTGCCTCTCTAAATGGTTAAAATATCCTTCCTGATGAGAAATCTTCAGGTTTAATTTTTCCTTCTGATTTTGGTACATTGGCTTAGTCTATTCTAAGAACGTGATCATCTGCTTCAACTGATGTTTTCAAGCATCTTCTTTCTTACTCTATAGCTAAAGAACTCATATTATGCTCTTTACTCCACGCTTTCTTACCTCTTGAAAAATAAAATTCAAATCAGCTACTGTCCACTTACCAGCAGATGGTGGATACAATCAATAAGAACACATAAACATTCTTACAAGGTTTGTGAAAACAAAAACATTTGCCAGCTCTGACTATTGCATGTCAGAGTGACCTGAAGGAAATCACTGGTGACTGTGGCCACTACCAGCAGCATTGTTACCAGGGACTGAAAGGACATGAGCTGCAACTAAATACCTGAGTAAAGTCTCCTTTGATTTAATATCTCTCCCAACATGCCTCTTACATGAGGAGGAGTTATTTCATTAAAATCTCTTCCCTGATTGCTGTAGGTCCGTTCCAACTGAAGTAATCCATTCTCTTCTAGTCTAGTTTAGGCTATCTCCTTTTTTTTTTTTTTTTTTTTTTTTTTTTTTTTTTTTTTTTTTTTTTTTTTTTTTTTTTTTTTTTTTTTTTGTCACAGGAACTAGTGCTTCTGTTATTTTTGAATGGTGTATTTCAAAATGTGCTATTTCCAAGTGATTGCACCATATCCTGTCCAGCAGTTGTTCCCAAAGTGTGTCTTGGGTTGATGTTGTGCCAATCCTGTATTCCTATATTGTGTTGGCTTGTATGCCCAAAAGGTGACTGTGCCTTTAAATCCAACCCGGAAGAAGGGGCAGGGAAGGCATGGGCAGTTTAAAAGCCTGGGCTGTCGTGCAGCCATTTGGCTTTTGGAGCTCAGCTCGTGGGCTTTTGAGCTCAGCTCGTGGACTTCTGAGCTCAGCTTAGTGCCGCAGGAGGTCCTGCTCGCTGTGTGCAGGGGAGTTACATTGTTGCCATTTAGCTAGCCCGGGTTTGTTAGCTTGGGCAAACAGCTTTCCCTGGACAGACCCCCTCTGCGGCTCCTGTGATTCTTTTCTGGWGCAATTCGGTGGCCTGTTGGGGCCCTTACTGGGGCTCTCGCTCTACAACCGGTATACAAAAGAATACCATAAGGCCGGATGATACTTGTAGAAGCTCAAGGATGAGGTGACCTTGCCCTGATCTAAGGAAGTCAACAAGGCCATAAAACTTCATGGTTTGAAGGCAAGAACAAAGGCTGAAGAACATCTGACAATACGGCGCTCCGATAAACAGGAACATCGACAACTCATATATTTTAACCAATCATGTAATGGAATACTTTTGTAGTTTGCTTGTTTAACCAATGATTAAGTATGTTACATCTCATATTCGAAAACTATAACATATAAAAGGTAGCTAGAAACTCAATAAAGCGGCTTTTGTCTTGCACTCATATTGAATGTTGTGACAGAGTCCTTATTTCTCTAGCATTCCGACGCAACAGTGGCTGGCGAGGAGAAGCCGCGCAGCTCCATCTCTTCCCGGACTGCAGAAGAAGCCAAGCTGGTGACAGAAAAACACACCGAAACCTCTGTTTCATCCACAGTGAGGACTGTCATCAGAGTGTCATCAGACTGTTGCCAGAGCAGCCATGCGGACTCTTTTGTTTCTTTTTCCCAGGGACAGGAGCCGTCATCTTTTTCTCAGCACCACATGGTCACGCAGCAGTGGGGGAAGCGGCAGCATGTGTTCCTGAGTTTTAAATATGTAACAKTTACTTTTTATCTGTGTCCTGTGGGCACTGTGTTTTGTTAATAAACTTTTTTTTCTTTTTCTCTTCACTTTTGCCCAAACACCTATTTCATATTGGTGGGAAAAAATAATCAAATTTTTCACTTCAGAGAAAACATTTACTCGGTAACATTTTTCTCTGAAAATATTTGTCTCAAACCAAGACAGAGTAATAGAGCCTGTAGAAATGGGGGTCCAAATTCATACTTGCTGAGGCTAAATTCTACTTCCTTGTAAGCTTATGGTGAAATAGTGTGACACTGTTGATGAGCGATTAACCCTTCAAAAGCATATGAGACCTACTATTACTTCCCTTGTCTTTGTTCCCATTAGTCAAACCTATAAACTCTGCTCTGCTGAGACTCCTTGTTAACTTCACACAGGAAAGATTTTATCTTGCATGACTTCAGGGATTTACAGTGCAGATGTCCATGAAACTGTCACTTTGCTCCCTCTTTGCAGTCAATGAGTTGTGCAATTTACCTGACTCTGAAAAAGACATTCCAAAATAGCCCTAGTGAGTCATGTCCCAAAAGCATCTGTTGGCTTTATTGACTATAAAGGCAGACAAGGCATGAATGACTCAGATCGTCAGCTTTGCATGTGACCAAAAATAGGTAAAATTAATTCGTTGTTTATAAATATGAAGAGGTGAATCCAAGGCATCAGAGGTATCCTGTGTATTTGTTGTATAGTGCCGTGTATGTATTTATAGTGCCATCAGCCTGCCTGGTCTCACCCTATCTGCCTGAAATCCTTTCAGGTTGTTCCTGGCTGGAATGCTGCCACTGCAATATCTCTATCCTGAGGAGTATCCAGACACTATTGCAGCCTCTCTCCAGGTCTGGCTGTGCGTATGCCCAATATTGCAATTATTCAGTATTCTGCTGTCTGCAAAAGCCCCTGTGCTGGCCAGAGCCAGGGAGCTTGATCCCAGATCATTGCGTGTTCACAGAAGACCCATTTGGTAACACTTCCACTCTTATATCCTGACACCAGCTTCCACAGTCTCATTTGTGTTCAGGTTTGTAACCCCACAGGAAACTAATTCCGATGCCACAAACACAGGGTTAAACTATTTTTGAGTGCTAACCCAGGTTTGGCCAAACATATAAGTATATTATTGAAAGAGTATTTCATTGCAATTTTTTCACTGTATTTTTTACTGCAAAGTCTATTTCTTAAATAGKTGCTGATTGTCTAATGGAGGTGTATTTGTTCTTTGTTAGTTTTTGATATTAAATATCATGGACAGTATAAAAATAATATTGTGGATGAAAAGTTTACCATGCTATATTGTGGGGTTCATTGCATGCTATCTACAGAGGTATCAGTTCTGTTGTTGACATATCTGACCCTGAGTATGTATTTTGTTATTATCTTTCTCTTCAGTAATATCCATCCTGGAAAACAGCAGACAGCAGTGATTCTTATAACTGTATGGATTGCTGGATTGTTTGTCCCAATCCATACTTCTGAGCAAGTACCTGTGTGAGCTGACCCTGGCACACATCTAAGTTGCTCTATCACTCCCCTTCTCAGCTGGGCAGGATGATACCAGTCAGCAATTATCATCATGGGCAAAACAAGGTTGATTTGGGGAAATTACCTGAATTTATTACAAATCAAACCAGAGCAGGATAATGAGAAATAAACCCAAATCTTAAAAACACCTTTCCCTGACCCCTACTTTCCAGGCTCAACTTTTACCCCCAGTTTTCTTTTCCTCATTCTTCCCTCCTCCCCTCAGGGGCACAGGGAATGGGGACTGTTCTCATTTCATCACACACTGTCTCTACCACTGCTTCCTTCGGAGGGTGAGGACTCCTCACCTTCCTTCCCTGCTCCAGCATGTGGCCCTTCCCACAAGAGACAGTTTTCCAAGAGCCCTTCCCACCGGCTACAGCTCTTCACAAATTGCTTCAGCATGGATCCCTTCCATGGGGTGCAATCCTTCAAGAACAGGTTGCTCCAGTGTGGGTCCCCACACAGCCACAAATCCTGCCAACAAACRCGTCCCACATGGGCTCCTCTCTCCGTGGGACCGACAGGTCCTGCCAGGAGCCTGCTCCAACATGGCCTTTCCACAGGGTCATGGTCTCATTTGGGCATCCAGCTGCTGTGGTGTGAGGTCTTCCAGGGCCTGCAGGGGTTCTCTGCTCCACCATGSACCTTCATGGGCTACAGGGGTACAGCTGCTTCAACATGCTGCTCCCCATGGGCTGCGAGGGAATCAGTGTTCCGGCACCTGGATCACCTCCTCCCCTTCCTACTTCACTGACCTTGGTGTCTGCATGGCTGTTTCACTTATTTCAATTCTTCTCTCTGCTGTTCTTCCATTGTTTTTTCCCCACTCCTTACATATTGTTATCCCAGAAGTGTTGCCAGTGCTGCTGATGGCCTTGGCCTTGGCCAAGTAGCCATCAGCAGGTCTATCTTGGTGCCAGCTGAAATTGGCTCTGTCAAAAATGGGGGGAGCTTCCAGCAGCTTCTCTACAGAAGCCACCTCTGTAGCACCCTCACTGCTAAACCTTGCCACACAAACTGAATATACAGGCTCTGGGATCTTGACATAAATGGCTCTTTTGATGGCTCTCAGCTACTTATCTCCATTCTCCACTCCATGGTGATGCCATTTAGTGTGAAGTTAAAAGCCTTGCTCTGCAGCACAGCACAGTGTGGTTAAAATCCAAGATGCACAGCTTGTGCTGCACATGTCCTTCCTTGCACACTTTGGGACACGTACAGAACCAAGGACACCAGTTTGAAATAAACATAAGCCTCAATCAGTTTGTTGTGATACTGGGGAATATGTCGGTTTTTCCATGCTACAAGAAATTTCTGCAGGTGGATTCTGCTTCAGGTTTACTGCAGCATTTCTAGTCAGAATACCAGATCTCTGTGGAATCATGAGCCCACCCATGCTGTGCATTAATTGTGTTTCTATAGTAACTTATTACAAGTTATTCACATCTTGCTGTATGACAGATGGGAACACGACATCTATGATATATAAGCAGGCTGTGTGACAGCAGACAATACTGAGAAACTGTTTCTACCACAAAATTGGTATCTATATACTACAGATACTTAAAAACTATTTTTTAAAAAAGGAAAAGAATGAAAAAGAGAAGCAGTCAGGAGAAAGGGAAGACAGGAAAGACCATTTCAGTGCTCTTTGTTCTGAATCTTATTTCCCCACAAGTGTGACACAGCTAGCCCCCATCATTGTGTTTTCATAGGTTACTGTGTTTTATTTTGTTCCATTCAAAAAAATAGGCCTTCAGGCATTAGAATTAAGGAGTCACATACACAGGGACATTTGCTTTTGACAATCAATATTTTTTTCAATAGTATTCACTGATGCCATCTGCTGGAATCATGCATTTGTCATTGAAATAATTTCTGCATTCCAGGTGTGAATTCCAAGTAACGCTCTGTATGTGTGACTTCTTTTGTCGAAGATTCACTTTAAACAAAATCAATTCTGCCAGAGGAATTCTAGATAATCATTGGTAAAGAGTCACTATTGTCCAAAGTATTTGAATTCTTCTACATTCAGGAATTGACAAAACCAGCAAATACTTGTCTACTATTTATTCCCCTGCCCCAGAGAGTCAGTATATCATAATCTTCATATAATATATATTGATTAAGGGAAAGGACCTTTGTCTCATTTGGTCAGTACAATTTATTTCAGGATACATCCTCTGGTGAGGTGTTTCTCCCAGGGTTGGAAGTCTTTGGTGGGAGAAGGCCAGAACAGTTTATGCAATGTGTAAATCTACATTAATCTTGTAGGATTTAAGTAATACGTGAGCTCTGCAGAGTGCTGAATGTATCTTTGTGCACATAAAGTCACTACTCAGGACTGCAAGACCGAAGCAATGTTATTACTATATTTTTAAGGCACTAAAAGTCAAGAAACTTCCTTCTTCAAGCAACAGAGTCCAGACTGAAATAAGAATTAAATAATTATGCTCTCAGAACGACCCTTGAAAGCAGTCAATTCAGTTTTCATTGCACCAGGTTTTACGAAGCGTAGACATCTGGGCAGCATGGGCAAGCGCATGCTTATGGGGAGTATTTATGGCACTGAGGGACTTGTGAGGAAGAATAAGTCCCTGTTTTTACCTATGTTTTCATAACCACCTTAGCTATATATTGACTTTATTGTAAATGAGTTGCTGACCTTTTATAACCAGAAGAATCAAGCTCTTAGAGAATAAAGCAAAACTTTCAGCAAACTTGTACTTTGTTATAATATTTCATAAAGATCCAGAAAATGTTTCAGAAGCTCTAGTTCATGAATCATTCTGAAGTGTCATCAAAGGGCTTTGGAACAATGAGGAAGATACAGAACTGGAGGAAAAAAACCTAAGTGTGTGGGTAAATCACTGAAAATAAGGAAGAGTCTGAAGAGTTAACATTTCTCAGCTGAGGTGACAGGACTGAGTATGAGCTTCAGGCCCACTCAGATTCCAAAATACGATGGATATATTTGAACCACCATGAAGGCATGAAGTCATTAATAAGGTCATTTAACTGTGGCATTGAGCCCAACTGTGAATTATTCAGGCAGCGCACCCTTCAGCAATGGGTTCTGCCTGAAGATATCTATGTTTCCATTCAGGTATCAGAAGATGCTCTCAGATAGTGACATGGTAGAATCTACTTTCCAGTACTGACCAGCTCACTGGGTGCCTTAATCTGGCACTGTCCCACTTGTCCTACACCGTCCCTGGAGCCTCCTGGGTTTAACATGTATCTGGTGACAGCAGCGCAGGAGTTCAGGCGTAGGGGAGCTGTAGCAGCCTCATGCTTTATATCAGTGGTTTCTCTGCCTGTAGCTGTGGATATGAAGTAGGTTCTGGCTGTTGTAGGTGTTATAGGAAATGTCCTTCCTCAGATACAACAGGACTTTTGATAAACCCACACTACCGCAATGGATGGGAATGCCAGGGGAGTAGCAAAGCAGTCCCATGGCTGGTACTGCAAAAGGGGTGGTCACATACCAAGGCAAAAATCGAAGGGCAGCACCCCAGCAAAGCTGCTATGCCTCCTAAAATGTTCCTTCTGCAAACAGATGTGCAGGCAGCTGCCATCATCCAGGCTTTACGTGCCTGCCTTGAAGAGGCAATTCCATCTCKAGCAGCCTCTCCTGACGTCCAAACTGCTACTCCTCAGTAGCAACCCATGTGCACTGCACTGCCTAAATAGTGGGAATGGTCCGGAAAACTGGTCTTGACTGCTCCACTCTGGGCACTTCCTTAGGATAATGTAGACACAGTCTGTCATCTTTTCCTCTCCTTGGAAAAATCCTCACTTAAAATTCACTTTCTCTTGAACTTTGGGATAAAGTAGAAATTGATCTTCATCCAGCCTTGTCTGCCCAC
The DNA here is from genome assembly GCF_030028575.1 of Malurus melanocephalus. Classification (NCBI taxonomy): domain Eukaryota; kingdom Metazoa; phylum Chordata; class Aves; order Passeriformes; family Maluridae; genus Malurus; species Malurus melanocephalus. The sequence continues at coordinate 31,001 of NW_026623967.1, forward strand.
CCAAATTTGATTTAAAAAGACAGAAAGACACTTTTCCACATTAATTTTCAATTTGTTCCAGCCGATTAATATTTAAAGTATGTAATTTATTAAAATAAACAAACTAATTTAAATTTGTCCTTTTTGGGTTTCCACTGCAGTAATTGAACTGCTTATCACTATGGAAGAAGAAAGGAGCTATCCTTTCTCTGACTGAAATATGTTAAGTATCTAAGCCTCATGGTGAATTCTTAAAAGCTATTTGATTTTTTCAACACTGCTACTCTCAAGTCCATCAGAGCTGTCTTCCAGCTGGGGGTCCCCAGTGTGTACTGATGCATGGTGGGTTTCCTCCACAGCGGAAGGGATTGGCTTTTTCCTTTTTTGTACTATGTGAAGTCTCTGTTAGCCCATCTCCCTGGCCTGTTAAAGTTCCCCCAAATGCAACACAACCCCTCCTCACTGTTTGGTATCTCCTGCAAACTCTGTCCCATTGTCCAGGTCATTGCTGAAGATGCTAAACAGCCCTGGATCCAGTATCAGCCCTTGGATTACTTCATAGTGACTGGCCTCCAGGCTGGACTGTTTGCCTCTCAGCCTCTGGGCAGCTCAGTTTGCAGTTTTCCTTCCTGTCCATTTATCTAGCGTGTATTTCATTGGATTGTCTATGGGACCTTATGGAAGACGGTGTCAAAAGACTTCCTTGAGATAAACAGCATCCACTGCTCTCCCTTCATCCACCAAGGCATTCACATCATTCAAGGGGGCTATCAAGCTAAAAACATACGGACTCCTTGCAGTGATCTATTTGTCCTTGTCTCGGTTTGAGACAATGCTTTCAGAGAAAAATGTTACAGAGTAAATGTTTTCTCTGAAGTGAAAAATTTGATAATTTTTTCCCACCAGTATGAAATAGATGTTCGGGCAAAAGTGAAAAGGAAAAAGTAGTTTATTAACAAAACACAGTGCCCACAGGATACAGATAAAAAGTAACTGTTAGGTATTTAAAAGTCCAGAAACTCTCGCTGCCCCTCCCACCACAACCGCTCGACCAGTGGTGCAGAGAAAAGATGATGGCTCCCATCCCTGGGAAAAAAAGAAACAAAAGGAAAAACCCACGTGGCCACTCCAGCAACAGTGGAAAAACCTGATGATAGTCCTCATTGTGGATGAAACAGAGGGCACAGTGTGCTTTTCCTGTCACTGGCTTGGCTTCTTCCGGAGTCTGKGATGAGACGGGGTGGCGCGGCTTTTCTCCGCCGGCCGCCAAATTGCTTCAGAAGAAAAACCACACGAGWCAGAGAAAAGGGGTGGTGGGCCCGGGAAAGCTGTTTGCCCAAGCTAACAAACCTGAGCTAGCTAAACAGCAACAATGTAACTCCACTGCRTGCAGCAAGCAAGGAYTCCCGCAGCGAGAACTGAGATCCAAAAGCCCCGGCTGCGTGGCAGCCCAGGCTTTTAAACTGCCGACGCCGCCCCTGCCCCTTCTTCTGGGTTGGATTTAAAGGCACAGACACCTTTTGGGCATACAAGCYGACGCAATATAGAAATACAGGATTGGCGCAACATCAACCCAAGACAGTCCTTTATATATGTTTGGAAATGGTTTACAAGGTAATTTGCTCTGTCACAAAGTGCCAATGTAAACCTGACTGATCTGTGGTTCCCTGGAGCCTTGTTCTTGACCTTCCTGAATATAGAAAGTGACATTTTCTTTTTACAGTCTCAGGATCATCCCCTCATATGATGTTACCAAGTTTCCTAGCACATAAAATATTGTGGGGCTAAAATTATTTATGGGGMTTTTTTTTTCTTTTGCCTCTAATGTCTGTAATTCTTTATGAGTATTTCAATGGCTCTTTGCCTATTTTTTAATTAAAATAAAAGAAAATAGGATCAGAACAAACAGCTGCACCTGGACAAATATCGTTCAGATAATTGCCCACCATGGAGAACTAAAAGTTGTACTGTGCTAAACATGTTGTTACTAGGGTCTATTTAACAAGCAAATATTAAAAACTCTAAAGTTAGCTTTACAACATAGTTTTTGAACAGAACATAATGATGAATAAAATAATTTCTTGTCCCTCACAATGCAGTCAATGACAAATGAAACACAGAGGCAGGAACTGAAGGTGAACACTGCAAGTCCCAAGTGCAGTTCAATTGTCTGCAATGCAGAGAAGTTTTTTAAGGTCATTATCAGCCTGATAGTGGCAGAGAACACTTCCCTGTACCTTCCATCAGCAAACAACTGAGCAACAAACACTTCAGCCTTAGAAATCCTAATAGGAGATAATCTAACTCAGAGACAGATCTTTGAAAAGGTAATCTTTTATCTTATCTTCCTACTTGGAAGAAAAGATAAAATGGATCAGACAGGACTGGCTGCAATGATACTGAACAGTCCAGAGGATGATGTAATTCAAAACAGGACTTTTCAAACTGTTGCAGAAACCCACATTATTCAGCATTTTCAATGTTTCATGTTTTACAATAAGTATGTGCCCTTAGGATAGTTCTAAAATACAGTGCATTATTCATTGTTTGTCCAGGATAAAAACACTTGGTTTTCCTACTCTCAACAAAGGTTGTTCAGAAGGCACACTGTAATATCAGCAAGGGTAATCATAGGACAACACATGAATAATGGAATAGAAAGTAAAGTTAAGACACATTTCTATCTGCATAAATCTGTAAAAAGTACTTCAGTGTGATGGATGGTGGTGATGGTGGACTGAATGTAGAACCATGTCTCTGCATTCAAGCACCCAGATGTCTTACATTATATATCAAAAGAGTGTGTCTTAATTAAAATTAAAAGGCTGCACCAAAACACAGTCATGGCTTGGACTGCTGTCTCTTATTCTTCTACTCATTAGGAATCAATAATATCTACACTTTCTGAAAGGGCAAAYGAGAGGATTTCTTCACTGGTATGAGAAGTATTTCAATGTTATCTGCTCTGCAGCCTAAAAACATACCAAAAACAAGCAATGAGATACCATCCCATGTAGGATTAAATGCTGCAATGCTGATTGTGCCTAGATGAAAATTAATTTTTCATGTAATGCCTTTGTTTATAGTTTGAAACTCATTAATAAAAGCAAAGGTGTAAGTAGTGCAAGTATTTTCTACAAGACACCTCTTCTTCCTTGAAAATGCTAGGACCCCCCCAAAAATGTTCTGGGAATTTTGCCTGCACCGAAACCCAGAGTTTTAGGGATTGCAACCAGCTCTACACTTCCTGAAGCACAGTGTAATTGTAATGCTTGTAATGGTACTATTTCATAACCTTACTGCAAGTCAAGCCAGAAAATTAAAGAGTTCAATGTGAAGAATGAGGATTCTCTACTCTTTAAGGTTAAACATTTTTTCAATGCTCCCTGCCATTTGCTGTCTTTTCTTCATCTGTCTTTTCTTCATCTGTGTTTTATTCCTGTATTATTTTTCAGCTCTGTTTCGTGTGCACGGATAATAACATCATGTAACTGGATGAAATTATGCTTTTCAGAAGCTGACATTTTAGTTACTTTTGCTTTGTTTCTGCCTCTACACAAAGAAAGGCACAAGGGAATGACAATKGAGGAATTGGAGAGTAAATAATCTCGTTTGTAAAGGTTCACCAAGCAGCACAGCACAAAGGAATTAACAAAATGTTCAGGGCAGCTCTTTAGCTCTTTAATCACTTCTCTAACATGTGGGAGACTTTCACTGCAAGGGAAAAGGTATCTCAAGAGAGGAGTTCACTTTTACTAGAGATATTTTTGCCCTTCTTGATATCTCTATCAAAGGTAACAGCAGTCCTTATTTCCACTCAGCAATTGATGTCTCTTACACAGTCCCAGAGCCCACACCTCTGTTTCAAGCACCTCTACACTGACTGCCCTGAGTAAATCTACTATAAGCTACTTCAGAGACCCTTTGGCATTAAAAACACACCACCATGTCACTGCTGACCTTGGTCTTAACTCATATTTCCCCAATCACATCCTGTGATGACCTCATACAGTTCCAGGTAACGAGCTGCTCCTGCTGCAGTCTCTCAGTATCCACATGGACCCCAGTGGTCCCCGTGTGCCACACCTATGAAACTGGGAAAGGGAAAAGGGGAGGGCTGGGCGCTCCAAACAGCTCCAGCTCAGGACAAAGCACCATCTGTCATCCTGCAGTGACAGATGCATGGAACAACTGAGGAGTCATGCCACCAATACTGACACCAGTCACAATTTTAGGATCAGGCGTTTCCCCATACTTCAGGAGAATGGCTGAGGTTATCCAAGTGCTCCTAGGCAGAGGGGAGAGGCAGGAAATTTATTCACTAAGGAAGTGGCACAAGCAATACAACAAGACTTCAGACACAGCCTGCAAAGCTTTGATGTTTTCACATCAATCAGCAGCATTTGGCTGAACAACAAGGAGAGTTCGCACTGTACCTATTCAAAGGGAAGCAGAGCTGTGACCGCAGCGTGACATCCCTGTAGACCTCCAGGGTTCAAGGTAACTGTGCTGCATCTGATCCCTCCCCGCATGACTGGGCTGGCCAGGAAAGATCCAGCTATCCATGAACTGCTTGCCATCTTACTTTTCAACATAAACAGTGTTAAACTTAAACCATTGGAGGAGTTTAAATTATTAAAAAATGGAGAGACAAGATGAAACTAAACTTATGCAGGCAGTGATTTTAAAAACGACATATATAGATTAAACTATATACAATTTGAATGAAAAAGAGTTATGAATGCTGCAATTACCAGTATTTATTGTGATAGAAAAAAGCATTAATGCCATAAATCTTATCAATTACCCATCTATAACCACTGAGAATCCAAGTCTCTTTTCACCCTAATAGCCACTGACAGAGGATTACTGTCAGAGTAAAGAGCCCTTAGACAGATCAGACAAATGCTCTCTGACACTTTTGTTACAAAATACTTATTAAAAGGGAAGGAGTCCCTCAGCTTCACTTTACTATGTTGGGTGATCCATGATGAAATATAGTTTCCCAGATGTATAGGATGAAAAAGGAGCTGTGAGACTATGAAATCCAAAAGGGACACAGACACAAAAGTGAGGCTCCTGCTGGCAGAAGTGTTTTAACTGAAATATCTCTCACATTTCTCCTACCATTTCTCCTCTATGAATCAGTTCTGCACCTTGGGTAAGAAAGCAGACAAAGAAATATCCTCCTATTGCTGACTACTCTAAAACTAGCCCGCAGCTCTCTAAAATCAGCTCCACTCAGTATGGGAGCAAAGTTATCCCAGCACAGAAATAGCCAAACAGAGCTGAGATCATACACTGAATGAATCTCCATTGCTTCATACCTAAAAAGAAGTCTACAGTCTTCTTTGAGGTGTAAAATTCCTCTGCTCTGATTTCCTGGGATCTTTTAGTACCACTTGTGTAAATCAGCTTTGGGCACATAGATAAGATGGGAAAGAATATGGTGCTAACAAATAGCTTAAAAAAATTGAAGAATATGAAAATACTAAAAAAGAATTTCACCCTTCCAACATGTTACTCCTCATCTGTAGATTTGAAAGCCATTACTAATTACTTTTTAAACACAAAACTTTTTTTTTTATCAATTCAAATATCCATCTGTTATATCATAATTAAAACAGAGTATTAAAACAAGATCCGTGGAAACAGGATCTGTTTGCTGTTTGAAAACAAATATGTATTATAGTATGTATTGTTTATCAGTATTCATAATTACATTTTCCAACGAAGGCACAACTACCAGAAGCTTCCAAGAGGCAGATATATACTCCTGGTCTTCTAATGAAGCACAAATCATTTAATACCCAGTTTAACTCAGAAACTTTAAAATAAAGGTTATGAAAATATTTAACACAAGTTTCAAAGACTTCACCGACAATGGCAAAGGGGAGAGAATCAGAAAAGTAAAAGTGAGGAAACTCAGAGGTTGAAATAAAGACAGTTTAACAGGTAAAGCAAGAGCCACAAACACAAGCAAAACAAAATGAGAAATTAATTCACTGCTTCCCATGGGCAGGGAGATGTTCAGTCATCTCCAGAAAAGCTGTCTCCTTCACATGTAGCAATGGCTTGGGAAGACAAATGCCATCACTCTAAATGTACCTCACTTCCCTCCTTCTTCCCCTTCTTTTCATGCTGAGCATGACACCACATGGTCTGGGATATCCCTTTGGTCAGCTGGGGTCAGCTGTCCTGGCTGCACACCCCCAGCCCACTCGCTGGTGGGGTGGGGTGAGGGGAAGAAAAGGCCTTTACAACGTGCAAGCACCACTCATCAGCAAGGAAAACATCCCTATGTCATCAACACCAAATCTACAACACAGTCCCATACCTGCTGCTGTGAATAAAATTACCCCGACCCCAAGTAAAATTAGGACACTTATTTTCTTCCTTTCTAAAGAGCATTTTATGGCAGTATTTTTACTTGTCAATTTAGTAGGAGTATGGAAGTTTTTGGTTTTACTTACATTGCATCCAGTTTTTGAGAAATCATGGCATTGTTTTGAAGCTATCATGAGGAAGCAGTTAATCTCCTATTTTTTTAAACAATTAATCTAGGTAATTTTAAAAATCCATGTCCTCAGTCACTGTGGCTGAACAGACCAATTTCTTTAGAAAAGTGTACTCTGAACTAGGTCAGCACATTTTGAGATACATCTTGGTATCTCAAAGAAATATCGTTCATGGTTTCAGAAAGCAGAAATCTAGAAGAAATAAAATGGAATTAAATTGTCATTAGTACTTACACTATTAATATTGCTTGAAGTTACAGTGTTCCTAATAAATAACCTATAGTCTAATATAAGATGACTTTTAGTCTTATTATTCCAGTGGGTATAAATCCCCGACTAATAAATTTAACTATTTAGAGTTCAGCTTTGAACAATCTAGACTTTCTGACATCACAGATTGAAATCAGCATGATTTAGAAGGGACACATCCTTGATTTTCCCGAGAGCACAAAACTGACCATACTTATGCTTGGACCTTTCAGATGCAGCCCTGGGTCTCAGAATATATAAAAAGTAGGAGCTTTATAATGCCAACACCACAAAATTACATATGAAAYGTATTTGGCTAAGTTTAACCTGCCATTAGGAAGATTTATGAATAATACAGAGTAGTAAATCTCTAAATTACTGATCCACTCGAAGTATCACAGCTATTCCACAGGTCTTCAGTGACCAGAATTATTTTGCTGCATGACATGTTTGTATGCTATCTTCAGTTTTAAAAATCAAGTATTTTGTGTACAGAAAATCTATATTTTAATTTTCATTCTGTGAGCTGTGAAATATCCCTTCAGTTGTTCAAAGTGCTAGTCTTGGCTTTTTGATAGCAATAAGTCTAGCCAATCTCACCACAAAGTCACATTATGCAGCAAGGCTGGCACCTGGCAATACATATGGAAGCCTACTGACAGGTAAATGCAAACAAACTTTGGCAGAAAGCAACCAAATACCCAGGCTGGCACAGGAATCAGTACTTTATGATTTCGTTATCTAGCAGTGACTATATGTGACAGTGGCACCCCATTTTCTGGTTGTGGTTTCCAGGTGTGAATTCCAGTTATACAAGCAGCAGACTTTATCATGATTTACCAGAGTGGAATGCCTTGCTCTTACTGTTTCCCTGCTCTTCTCTTTCTGCCCCTCTTTAGTGCTCAGCTATGTGGCCCCATTTCCTTTATATTAGCTGTGGAGGGTTCTCACTAAAATGAAACTCCAAGTGAGCATCAGGACTTCTAAAACCTGGAAATGTGCACATGGAGAATTCTGCCAAGCAAGTCCTTGCCAGAAAGGTGGAAATTTAGCTGTCTAAACATAGGTGTGTAGTGCCATTTGAGGAGCCCAAGTACGGTCTCTGGGAGAACAGGCATCTCCATATGTCCCTATCCACACCTGCCAACCCCCACAAATATCTTGGCTATTGCAGGGCTTCTCAAAGGGCACCAGACACGTGCTAAAGCAGATTAATCCCACCCAGAGTGTCTACCAAGCATTAAGAACAACTTCTTTTAGGATGGTCGGTAATAAAAAAGTTATTGTTAAGTATTAATTTTATCCCACAAAAACGCTCTAAAAAGGACACTGCCCTAAATCCCTTTATCTATTTAAGCACATTCATGAGTTTCTAGATTTGTATTTTCTGTCAATAGCCCTAAAAACTATGACTTCTACTAGAAAGATTGCATTGCATAAGAAAACTGAGCCTTTGATAATAGCCAGTTTTAATTTATGATGGTGACACCCCAAGCATTTATGTGAAATGAGCACAAGCAGCAGAGAGCAGGAGATTATTATAGCCCTGTGCATCACATGGTGACTTCAGGTATCGAACTAACGACACCAGAAAGACAGCCTAGAAACTTCTGCTGCACATCTGGGTCTGAGGAAGAAATGGGAATTTCTGACAATTTCTAAGGAAGCGTATGCACTCCTGCCCGTCTTCACCTGTTCATAAAACTGCTTGTTGATTTCTACTGCTTCATCCTTGCACTCAAAATCACCAGCTCCCACTTAGCAAAGGTGAGATTCACTGCTTTCTGTTTTACACTAAAAGGTATTGTTTAAAGAGGTAAATCCTTTACACCAGGGGGATCTAGAGGAACAGGAGGCAGTAGGGCATCAGAGGAAATAGAATTGATTTTCACCCAGATAAATGAGAAACAAAAGCTACAGCAGCTGCTGAAGCACACCACAGACCTTAGACCTTAACCTTCATTCCATCTCAGAGGACTCCCGAGTACAAAGCAAAATCTTGTGACCCAGTGCTCTGTGAGCTCACCATGAGTGTGGTTAGAGAAAAAGGCTGAAAAGACTCAGGGCTGTGTACCTGCTCATGCCCTTGATATATGCAACCAATATATTTCAAAGCCAGCAGGGGCTAGGGCTGAAGCTTGTCCACTTTATGCTACTTTTCCAACTTCCATCTGTTTGTCCAGCTGATTTATTGGGACAAGTGTTTTGCCCTTACGTGAAAAGCCTCTCCTGCTCTTTGCTTCACTATTTAATACATGGGCAATACAGTTTCATCGTAAGTAAGCAAAGGGACAGCTGCTTAAGCTACCTGGATTCTAAGCACAGACATGAAAGCAAGGTCTAATTGTATCCTATTTTCTTTCTGGAGTTTCTGGAAATGTGATGATGTTTCAGGTAACAAAGGGAACTAGTTTTACATAAACAGCACATACATACATATTTTTCAGCCACTCTTTCTGAAGCAGCTTCATCATGTCACCTCAGTCCTGTATTTTAAGATTTTTAATTCATTGAGAAGGTCTCACCTCCCACTTTGGAGAAACTTTGTTTCCACAGATGTAACACCTATGAAAAACAAGCAGTATATGCTGTGAAATGTGAGAAAGGCCTTTTAGTGGCTATTTGACTTACTATGCAGGAATATCCAGGCGCCCTCGCACTACTGAGGCAGCAGAACATTCAATTTGAGATGTAGGAAGTGTCAGATCCAGCATTTGTTTCTAGAGTTTCAAAGAGCCCATGTGTTAATATATTCTAGGCCTACTACCACTCTTGACAGTCTCCAGGTGAGCATGAGAAGTCTTACATATAAAATTAGGGTCCCCGGTGTCTCCCAAATGGTAACAAGTGAAAACGTGCTGGATTTGTCTGCCGTTATCATGGCCATGCTGCTACACACAAACCCATTCGAGCAGGCTAAAGTTCGATTCCCATATGTCTTGTTCAAGCCACAGCTGTGTCATCCACCAGGGCAGATCAGGGAAGCAGCACATAGATGAAGCTGGTCCAGTACATATTTAGCAAGTAACATCTTCTGCATGTTTTGTCAAATGTTCTAATATGGGGAAAATAATTCCTGTGCTTGGTCTAGTACTGTAATTCCTGTTAAACAACTATAAATGCTTCATTAAGGTTTATTTCCCAAACACCTGTGACCCTACTCAAAACTGCTCTGAATCAAATCATGCTATAAGAGAAGTCACTTGCACAAAGTGCTATAAATCATTGCATTTTGCACGTCATTTTGCACTGGTAAAAATGACAAAGAAAGCCAAGCAGCCACTGAGAACCACACTGAATGTTTGAGCCCTTGAGGGGACAAGCAATTACAGTCTTATTTGGTCAGACTTTGGTCTGAATAAACCAATTTCTACTTTTTGGTTCTCCTGCCAGAAAAATGAATATAATTTTATACAAGTGCACAGCAAACAGTTTGAGGAAGGCATCTGAAGGATGGTAAAACTATCAATATGGTGCCTCACTCCATGACCAGATGAAAGCCATTTTCAAGCTGCATTTTCTCCATTATTCCCCAAGGATAAATGTCTATGTGGCATGGTTTGCAATTGGTGTTTTGAAATCTTCAAACATACTCCCCTCCTCACTTCTGATCAAATGCAAAGAAGCTCCACCATCACCTCCCATTCAGCCTGTCCACCCTCAGCCCAATCAACAGAAACTGGCAGAGGTCAGCTCACACATCTCACCAATCAGTAACTGCCAGAGTCCTGCCTGAAATCTCCCTGTTGGACTAAAGACTTTGCTAAGAAATGAAACTTTTAAATTGTACGATATACCCCAGACACTGGAAAAAACTGAAACTGTATTTAATAATGTAATTTCCATGCATTCTTGTGATCCTGGCCTTCAGTGAATGGAAAAAGGATTTTTTTGTATCTAAATAAAAGAAATGGATGAGCTCTGCTTAGTGCAAAATGATGCAACTGTAGGTATTTACACTTCACTTTAAAATAGTTTTCAATATCAGAAGACAAAGGAAGTGTCAGCTCTTAGCACTAACAACTTCCTCTTTTATCTCTACTAATGTAGCATTTGTTATTTTAGGAAAAGGAATTTGAAAAATCACATATTTAACAGAACTTGCCACAACTGAGCARTAAGTTGATCTTAAGTGTTTTCAAGGTGTAAGCTGTCTTGGTTTGGCAGGTGTTTACTAATGAGGGTAGGGACCCCCCCTTGGGGTGGTGGATATGACTCTCCCCTTCTCTCTGAATTATTATAGCTTTGAAAATTACGGGCTTTCAGGCAACAATATGGGTAAAAGAGAATAACAGTTTCTACTAATATGTATAACAAGGTGAAACAAGTAGCAACAATGATAGCTAACCCAGTCAAAAAACCCAGTGACAGCCTTACAGAGACACACTCTCCTCTTTAGTGTAGTTACAGTCTTAGTAAAGGCGCTGTCAGCTCCCGGCGGGCAGGGCGGGTGCGATGATTCCCCGGCGGCTGAAGGTGGCGCTGTGGCGCGAGTCCCGGCTAAGTTCAGATCGCCCAGTGGCCAACAGTAGACACAAAACGGCAGAGATGGATGGAGAAAAGTTCTGCAAACTCACAGCAGAAACGCCAATCTCAGTGCTTTTCTAGACAGCAAGAAACTCCAAGACAGCAAAGAGACGAGCAGAATCCCGCGGCTACGAGACAGAATAGAGCAAGACTCAACTCCTGAAGCTGAAATTTCAAAGAGTCCCCAGCAAAGCACAAGCAAGAAGATCACAGTACACTAAAACAAGAACTAACAAGTGAAAATGCTGAGCTCTGCAAAAAAAGCAGGCGAGCTCTCCCCTTCAACTAGCAAGCTGACTTCTGAAAGGASAAGTAAGTGTCTTTACAAACGGACTCTGACTCTGGGGTGAGATAAGGCTTAGGGCTGATACTGGGAGATAAAGAGGAGGCAATGGGAGGGATTTCCGTGGGTGTTCCGCCGTTTGACCTATCTAAACTAACAGAGCAGAGACACCAAGATCTAAACTGAAAAGGGGGAGCGGGGGCGCAATTTATGATAGAAAGGGGGGGGTTTCATTATGCGTTTCGGGGAGCCTGTAACTTTCAAGTACCTCAGCCARTGGGGAAAGAAAGAGGGACCCGCGGCCGGGAAATTGGGATAAAAGGAGGCTGCGTCCYCTRTGAATTTGAGAGACCCCATGGGAAATGCCCATGACCTCTCCCTTTATTCATGAATAAAGTTSCGGGAMTCCTCTGTCTCCTTTTTGGACATAAACCTCTGGTGCTTGTGGATTAATTTTCCTTACACTTCCTTCTCTCAGCCAAGCAGAGCAAGAAGTAAATTTACTTCTCACCACACACACACACACACACACACACACACACACACACACACACACCCTCCCAATGCTTAGCAAGATCGTTTAAGTAAGGCATAAGTCTTATTGTCTTTGCTAATCACTTAGCCACCAAAAAAATGACTTGGCAATCAGTATATCTCAGCAACAAAATGAGAAAGAAAAATTCCTCAAGAAAAAAACAAAAAGAAAAAACTTAATCCACAACATAAGCAAATGTAATACAACAGCTGCAGAGCACTTGGTACTCTTCAAAAAAGCAGGGAAGAGTCAAGCAGAAAGGTGCACAATGCCCTGTCCCTGCCATCATACCAAATCATTTGAATACGTTAGTTTTGAAATTTTCTGAAAGTTTCGCTTGTCCTTCATTGTTAATTGGCTATTAACTTTAGAAATTAGAAGAAGCAGAAAAGTTGGGTGAGCAAAGTCATGTTAGCTGCTCTGGGAGTTATTCTCTCTTCCAAAACACCGTGTGGAACAATTTTCTGCTCTCAGCTGTGTCAAAATGCCCAAACTAGGAAAACTATTTTTTATTAATATAATCAAACTAATAAATTATCATTTGCAACTCAAAATGATTTTTATATACATTTAATTTCAAGCATGTTTCCTTGGAAACTGAGAAATGAAGAAACCAAATTAATCAAAACTGCCTTTGCATATCAGTCTCTGTCAGTGTACAAAACTCCTTCTCATTACAAGTTGTGCTATGAAATTTCTGTCATGTGTAGCTTATAAATATCTGTGAAGTCATCAAAATAGGCACCTTTAAAGCCAAATGATGCAGAGGTGAAATGTTAAAAAATCCAGCTTCCTACTCTAAAATGTATTGAACTTTGTGAGTTTCCACACAAATCACGTGACCTTTACAAGTGTGCAGGCCAGTTCATTAAATGACAGCCCAGGTTTTAGCCCTGCAGCCATCAAGAGTGCACACCTTGTGAGTAATCATTTCAGGCTGGAAATTCAGCCTTCAGCATCCTTGCAGGAACACAGGTATTCTAATTTGCTTCCAAAATACTTAAGTATTGTTATTTACTGTTATGAAGAGCTGCCACTGTTATTAGACAAATAATGGAAAAGGAGACCAAAAGAGTTCAGATATGCTCCATTTCCTTCCTATTTCATGAAGTGACCTTTCTTGCACAAATTCCAGTTTGATATTTCCTCCACATCAGCTTGTCTCCTTTACAATGTCCTTTGATTTTCCATTTTGGACCCTGGTTCCCAATTCAGCAGCCCAATACTTTTTCTCAGTATACCCCCCATAATACTTCCATCATCATAGTCCTTTCTGGTTTTCATGGGGGTGGGGGGCACCTCAATTGTGTGAATGACACACAATTAATGGTGACCCACTGTCAAACACATCACAACCTGACTGTCTATTTCCTATTTTTGTCTGCTTCTAGCATTTGTCAAATGTGGGACACAGAGACATAGGATTTCATGAGTTTCACTTTTTAATAAAATCAAGTCTTTCAAAGAGTAATAGATGAGTAAAGCTTTATGTTGTCGTAGCCTCCTCCTTCTACACACGAAAGGACAGATGGGACAGAATTGCCTTCTACAGGAAGTCATTGGTTCTCAGAACTGTTTTCTACAAATATTAGAAAACCAGATTTTGTCTAATCTGTGGCTTTAAGAGATATCCTAATTAAATGTAATTACAAGATCTAGCTGACCTGAAGACAAAAGGGTTCACCCAGGCCTTTCTAAACCACTGTTCCTCTTTTTCCCTTGAATGGTAGAAATTTTGTCCCAGCATTCACAATCACCATCAGTTGCATAGTGGCTCAGTTGCACTGGTTAGTGTACTCTAGGGAATCAGCCAAGATTTAATTTATTGCACTCTAGGAGATGAATATTGTGTAACCTTTAAATTAGGTTACTGTAAAACCTTTAAATTCTTGGTGCTCAGTGGATCTTGAAAGTTGTGTGTAGAGATTTAATTGGGATTCTCATGCAACTTTACACCCCTACAAAATTCCAAGATGTTTTCCAAAAGCTTAGTCTCAGCCTATATGATGGCACAGCTTGCAAGGGCACTGCAAGTGCTCAAGGTAATGACAGTGCTTTTCTCGTATCTCCTCGGAATGCTCTTCCTTTTCTAATKAATTGTTAGGAAAGTCAAAATCTAAAATAAAGATTCTACTTTTCCTTATAAAATAATCCCCAAGACACAAGTCAGGGTAGATGAGATGCCTCCAGACTGAGACAAGTGACATCATGTGAAGGGTAAAGGGATGCAATAAGGATCACTATAAAGCTGGTTAATCAGAAAAAGGGAACAGAAAACATAAACCCACAGCAAGAGGAATACTGGTTCTCAGGTGTAAGTATTTAAATGCAGTTTTCCTACAGAACATCAAAGATGAGGTTTTAGGGAAGGCTGAAGCAGTGAGGTAGTTGATGAAACAGAAAACAGTCTGTTTCCTCCTCTCTCTGAACACCTGACATCGACCCAGAACGTTTAAGGGCGAGCACTGCAGAACGCCAAGAGTGCTAAAAGGCACGGAGGTCTGTTACCCCACTCTCCCCTAATGGCTCTGCGCTGCCTGGCAGTAATGCACAGCACAGATGGTGTGTGGATGATATAGAGACAATACCTAATTTTTCAGCAGCCTGCAAATGACCCTGTTAGATATATCCTTGTTGGATAAAGAATTACTATTCATAATGACTGAGATTCACGGTAATTTAGCTCCCACTGAGGTGTCTAACTGTAATACAAGTATGCTTTATAATAGATGACAAACTAATGTGAGTCATATGTGGTCCAGTTTTAGCCTGGAATCAACTCTAAGTGATGTGGGGCTTATCTGACTATTCTGCCATTCTGTCCTTTTGTCTGTTAGTGCATGCCCCTCAGGGATTTTGAAGCCTTTGCCAGTTCGACAAGTCAAATGGAGAACTGGGATACAAATCTCAAACACACTATATTTTCTGAAATTTCATGAGAATCTGAAGACTGGAAGAGACACCCCAATTAGTCTCTTGACTAATGTTGCCACTAATTTAATGGTTTTACTTGAGCCTCTTACTAATTTGGAAAGAGTAATGACACGTCTCTTGACTGGTGGCTCTGCACATGGATGTCAGCCACCATACAGGCAGAAGGAAAAACTAAAGGTGATGCTGGCAGGAGGGAAAGATCCAGAGTATTCAATGGAAATAAACAGGGAGAACGAACACCCCTCCCTAGGCAACCAGGCCTCGTCAGCTATGCTGCTTAAGGAACAGTGTGTTCCTTGTAGGAAAAAGACACCAACTGGCTTTTATAAGCCTATCTGCCTAAAGCTGAGTAGAAGTTGGTATATATCTAAGTATTTACAGCTGACAAACTTTTTATTTCAGAAGCAAATACATACACTCTTATAAGAACAACCTTCTCATACCTGTCTGTATTCCTACCGCTATTTCTTGGTATCATTATAAWTGATCTAAAGCAACATGAACGGGTTGAAGTCTTTTCTGGTCGATTTCTTTCACACACACTATCGTCTTGTTAATTAACTGACACCGCAGACAAAACTCCATCCTCCCCCATCCCCTCGGCGAGCAGATAATGGAGTGCTGCTCCCCACGGGATGCATCGGTTCCTATTCGTCCCGATCACTCACGCAGAGCACTCACTGCAGCTTCTCTTATTTTTGGACTTCACTTAAGTCTTTCCGACTCATTTCAGACCCGCTTCCCAGCCAGGAGTTCAGTTTAAGACCTCCTTGCTGTCAGGTACTACCAGCACTGACGTTTCCCTGAAAATACTCCATTTCACACTTTCTTTTCAATTTCGCACGCCGAGCATCCCTCCTCACGAGTGGGGTTATCCGACCCGGCATATTGCTGCGGAGAACGGCGCTGTGATCGTGTGACAGAGGGCACCCGCCCGGCCTGCAGCCGCTCCCAGCGCCGCCAGCCGGGCTTCACACCCCCACCGCCGGGTTCCTGTCACCTCCTCCCTACAGAGCGGCGTGATCCCGGCCGGCTCTCCCGGGAAAGCTGCCTCGCTTTCCTGCCGCGACGCCCAGGTCGCTCCGTGTCTCCCCGAAGGGCAGAGGTCGGCCGCACCCGCCATGCCCAGCCCGCGCCCGGCCCGGCCCGCCACGGCACGCCACRGCACGGCACGGCCTACCGCCCCCCTCGCCTCTTGGGGCGTCCGGGCGGGGAGGAGCCCCGGGAGCTCCGGGCGGGGCGGCGCGATCTCGCCGCTGGCTGGGACTGCGCGGAGCCGCCTCCGCTGTCCCCATCTTCCCCTGCTCCCCCCGCGGCGGCAGGACCAGGTGGGAGCGGGGTGGTGCCCGGCTCCGCTGGTGGAGGGCCCAGCCGGTGGCGGAGCTCCCGGTGGCGAAGGAGGGGCCGGGCGGAGGACGGTCGGGCGGAGGGAGGCCGGGCTCAACTTGACAGGAGGGAGGGAGCGAGCGAGGGAAGGAGGCGCCGGTGGCTGCGCTTGGCCGGGCGCGGGTGAGTGAGCGGGCGGGCGGCGGCGCGGGGAGGGCAGCGGGCGGCGGAGCGCGGCGGAGCGCGGCGCGTCCCGGCGGATGGCGGGCGGCCGGAGCGGAGAGGCGGCGCTCGGCCGCGCCCGGCGGACGAGGAGAGAGGCGGGGACATCGGGCCGTCCCCGGCTCCGCTCCGGGGGCTCGCGGCGGCGGCGTCTCTTCCCTGGCGGCGGCCCGGAGGAAAGTTTCGGGGATGCCGGTGAGGTGGGGGCTCCCCCTTCCCCTCTGCCGCCCGCCTCCTCCTCGGAGCCTGGTCGCCAGCCGGCGGCCGCCCGCCCGAGCGTTGCTCAGCGCTCGATCGCAGACAAAGCCGCCTCCCCACCTGCAGCCCCGGCCCCCTCCCCGCCCGAGGAGGCCCCGGGGACCGAGGACCGGGCCGGCTGCCCTGCCGGGGACGGGCGTGGGGAGCGACAGTGGCCCGCCGAGCGCCAGCAAACTTATTTTTAGATGTGTTTCCCATCACAATGCGTCTTAAAAATAGCATGGTTCTTATTTAAGGAGTGGGAAAGAAACTGGTTCTGGAGGCCTAGTGTTGGGATTTTTTAAGCCTTTATTTTTTTAGAGAGGAAAAAATGTTTCAGTGGTGTGGGCAGCTGCGGGCTGGTTAATAYCCACAGGTGTACACAGGATGCTTTTACTACACTTTCATTAAGGTCACCCCTTAAGCATGTGAACGAAGGTGCTCCTGGCGTTGTCCTCTGCAGTGTGTCTTCAGTGTGAGGCGCTAGGTCTGATGTACGTGCACACCTGACTCATGCAATGCTTCCTGTAGGGTCACTCGAGCTTTTTTTGGTCTGTCATTTCCTTCATTTTCTGTCCTGTCACTCCTGTCCAAACGCCTGCAACATGTGGGTGATGCAGGCTGAAGGAGTGATAACAGCCTGCAAGGACCAGAGCTGTCTATTACTTTGTAAATGAATATTTTGATTTTGTCTTAGCTATTGTATCTCAGAAGACTCTGGTGACAAAAGTACCATAAAATAAATGGGTCTTATTGTTTCAAATGCGTAATATTACATCATCTGTATCAATGATCTCGCTATGATTGCTCACAAAACAGAGTTCTTATTTTTATTGTAAAGCCACTACAAATAATTGGGAGACTTGTGTAAAATGAAGTGCAAGTGAAAATAGAAAAGTACACCTCCAACAAGGAAAGGAACTTTAGGAAAAAATGCACTGAATTGTGGAGTATATTACATTGGAAAGAACCTCTGTATGCCACCTATTTCTGCCTCCACACTCAAAGCAAGTCCAGTTGGGTAATGTTGCTCAGACTTTGTTCAGGTGAGTTTTGAGTATTTCCAGGAATGGAGATTACACAACTCTGTAATTATGGTGGTGTCAGTGTCTGACCACCTTTGTGGTGATTTTTTTTTTCTGAATCTATTGTCAATTTCCTGTGTTTCAATTTGTTTGTTTCTTCTTATCMTGCCACTGTGCACATCACATGCATCTGCAGGTGATCGTAGTCATGTACATTTGTTGTTCTGGAGACTAGCAGAAACCCAGTGTGTTGAACCAAGGAGCTGATTGTTCCATGACATCAATCTTCAGTAGAATCGCTAGATTTTATTCTCATAAGTTAGAAATTTATTCATCCCAAACATTTGCTTAACATTTACTATTTATTTGAATGTCATTAATAGCAGATTAGCATATTATTTTGAAATGCATAAACATCTGATGAAGACTATTAGTTGGTGTTTTCCTTAAATCAAATAAATGTCTCAAATAATTTACCTATCTCTATCCATTGGCCTTGTGTTCCTTAACCTGAGTTTGAGAGCGTTTGCTCCCAACTTTTGCTAGAGTCCTTTCAGCGTCAACAGTGTCATACATAGTCTCTTGGAATGACAGTCTACTCATTTTAATAAAAAGAAAGCTTTTTGGCTTTAGTCTCAAAATAGATTTTCTTTGGGAAGGGATGTGCCTTAAACAATACAGTACAACCTGTTACTACTGTGGAGTTGCGCTTGTACTATGTAGGCGTTGTTTAATGCTCTGGAGTTGGTTGATATTTATGATGCCGTTGATGTGGTAAATGTTGTAGGCACCCTTATTTTGTCCAGCAGGAAAATTGAAAAAAGCTGGGCTGTGCAGAATAAAAATCTGTGTGTCCTCCACCATGGCATAAGGCTGTCAAAATTACTTGTTTCCTTTTTTGTGTAAATTCTTGGATGTTACTGATAATACCTCAAAAGCAGGGGAATATATTTGTAATGTGATTTATAGCATGTCACTGCTGGACGTGTCTGGCTAGAAATTCAAAACCTTAGTATGACACTGCTTAATAACAAATGCTTCCAAATAACTCACGGTTTCCATTAGAGCCATATCAGATAATTTATTAGAAGACGTTTGAATGATGGGCTGCACTGAATTTGATGATATTTAGAAACATTGGATAAATAATTTAACTTATGTTTCCAGATAACAGCTGCCTTTTTATAATGATGGGAACACCTGATGGGTCCACTCATTGACTTGTATTAATTGTAGTGAGCTTCCCCTCMGGAAGAAATTAAATCTGTGGGTTGGATTTTTTGTGGCATGTTTTTTATTATTTTATTTAGTCCTGTAATGATTATGTGAGTCTTAGATACCCTTGACATATATAAATCTTTTCTGCAAGCTTAATAAGCTCTAGATTATGTATTCAAGACTTTAAATTTTACCACCACCAATATTTTAGCTCTTTTAAAATGGTAATTTCTATTTCAAAAGTGGACTGCTTGGTCTGTTTATGTTGTTCCCAGTCTTTATCAATCTCCTGTTAGCATGTAATTATGGTAAAATAAATAAATAAATGTCATACTACCACAAAATAAAACTTTTTGGGGGGAATATAAAGGCCTTATTTTATTT
Source organism: Malurus melanocephalus (assembly GCF_030028575.1). Classification (NCBI taxonomy): domain Eukaryota; kingdom Metazoa; phylum Chordata; class Aves; order Passeriformes; family Maluridae; genus Malurus; species Malurus melanocephalus. The sequence continues at coordinate 50,438 of NW_026623967.1, forward strand.
GACAGCATTTCAGGGTGATTTGTGTAGTTGGAAAAACAGTTTATCTTGGACTGTTAAGATCAAAGTCTGGGAAGAGGTGATCATCAGAATAGCAATGATTCATATAATAAATTTCAGTTTGAATTTGGTCAACAATGTGAAAGTGAGAAGGCACTTGTAAGACTCACAAATGGTCTGCTTATTGTAGTACATACAGAAAGACTATCAGTAGCTTTAATTTTATTGTTATAGGACAGAGTTTTGTAATGCAGCTCATATGCTTTCAGTTTTATGGCCCGGAGGATTGAATGTTGGAATGGCTGTGCTAAATTAAACCTGGGGTCTGTGACAATGACTAATAAAACATGCTTCAGAGGGAATTGTGAGAACAAATGTGAGGTCATTTGCATCCCGTATTCAAGGTGAATCTAATACTTTTGTAGTTTGGAATTGGCTTAAAATCTGAATAATGTTTAATAGCCTCTTCAGATATTATTATGCATAATTATGATAATTTTGGACATACTTGTTGCTAATATATGTAACCAGTCTAGGTCTGTGAATAATTGGGGGSCAGATAGTTTATGCTGGTGTTTTATTTGCTTGCTTGTTTCCAGACTCAGGCCAAATTCACTTAATATTTTCCACCAGATTCGTGAATTGAGGCTAATGTAACATTTGGGAAAAAGAGGTTCTTCTGCCCACTAAGTTTGTAGTTTGAACTGCAGTGGTGATAACACTCATCTGGGTGTGAAACTTGCTCAGTTGCAGATTGCTTTTCTATTTGTGTTGGAGCAAGGTCTGGATCAGAAACTGTTTCTCAGAGAATCCCATTATCACCAGTTTGTAGGAAGGTCTGGGGTGTGTACATCTCTTATGGAATTGGCATAGAGACCATGCCTGTACTTGCTAATTATCTCTTTTATTTCACACTTGGAAAACTTGTGAAGTTTGTGTTCCAACAGCTGTCCTAGTGAGTGTTCAGGTATTTCATCCATAAACACCATCATCAAACTACAAAAAAGCCTGAAATTAGCCTGATACATACATACTTGAGTCTCCTGAGCTTTGGGCTTGACTTAAAAGTGGGGTTAAAAAAGCACTGTAATGGTACAGTCTGTTCCTGAATATTACTTAATTCCAGTATAATACCATCGTGAATGTGGGATGCTTATCTCCCATTTATTCTAAGTAATTGCTTCTGAATTCTGTTAGATTTTCAATGTTGATGGCTTCTGGTAAGAATAAGTTATGTGCTCTATGAGTATGTATTTATGAACTTGCCATTGTTTGGTGGAATGGCACCAGTCAGTATTATTCAGTGAATACCTGCGAGTCTAAATTTCATTATGTTACTTATTAAGAATATTTTCTGACTTTCCTGAACCCTGAAGATTTCACATGCAGCCCCATGGAGTGTTTTAAAATGGTGAAATTCTGCAGTCCCTACCACAAGCCCCTGACAGGCTCCATGTTTGAGGACTGGTGTTTGAACTTTAATTGAAATCACAGATATTGTTGTTCCAAATCAGTATTCCCCCAGCTTCTCTGTGTGGTGGTTTGCTTTACATTTGTCTTTTCCATTTAAAAAAACATGATTTGCATATATACAGGAAACTGGTCCTGAAAGGAGTGCTGTTGCCCCTGCTCAAGGATTACCTTTCCTAGACTAGAAGTCGATAGGCTGCTGTGTTAATCCCACAACTCCACCAGTTTAAGTGATTGGTCACTACTATTTGTACTAATGCAGGGTCCAAACCTGTTTTTCACGGAGTGCTTTGTGTTTGCAACACAGCCACACATTCTGTTCTCATCAGTACTGGCACCAGCAGTCCTGCTGCTGCAAGCCCTGGACTGCTATAGATGGCAGTGGCAGGCTGGAGGAACGATAAGAGAATTTCTGGTGACTACAGTCACAGGAGGTAAGAACTAAGTTTAAAACCTGGATTTCTGTTCCTAATAGTTGAAGATTCTTTCCCAAAATAGCATTGGTAAAAATCATAGCTTTCATTGACATTTTGATGTATTATCTATGTCAACCAAGAAATGTCTTTAAATACTTAAGGCAAATGTCTAAAAGGAGGGTTAAAAATGTAGCAGATGTTTACTCTCATACTTAATTCTTGGAAATTTGTACTTCAGAAAAAAGGTCACATAAACCTCTTATCATATTTTTAAATGCGCTGGAACTGAGTGTGATATTACTAACGTCTATAAAATATTAGCCCATGCTTCATGGTGGAGCTTTTTGTTTCCTTTCAGTTATGTAAGAGCACAGGTAATTAGAGTGCTTTGAAAGTAGTTTAAATACAAGTGCCAGTCGCCACTGTTAATGAGTGAGTGTTGGGATGTGGATTTATTTTATTCGTTGCATCATAGTATGTGGTTTGTCTTGGAGCAGCAATTGCAGGACCTTCATACCAGGCCATGATGGAGCATACAAACTGGAACTTCTCAAGACRCTCCCTACATAAGGGAGTGGATCACATTCAACAGTGCTATAGGATATTGCTGTCTTCTAAGTTAAATAATAGGTGTATTCTTATTTAGATAGACATTAGCTTTAAAAGAATAAGCCTTTTGCACAATAGATCCCTGGAAAGGAATCTTTATCTTCACTTGTGGAAGGCTTTATTTAGAAACAGAACACCTCCATCCATTCACTGCAGGACTTTTACTGTGATCATTTTATGTGTATCTGACAAGCCATATAGAAACAACGCAGTCATGTTTGGGTTTATTTTTTTTTTAACTTGATGAAATCRGTGACTATATCCTTAACATTTCCTTTCTGATGTCTTTACTAAAAATTCCATGCAAAAGCAAAAACATTTAGAATAGATGTTATTGTTCTTTGGAGAAAATACTGTAGACTTTTTTACTGAGCACAATGAAGCTAAATTTCTCCTATGGTAGAAACAGGCTTACTTGTTGAGACTGACAATCTTATTGTTGCTGGACAAGAGTAGGACTTTAGCCTCTGCGTATGATGAAATACCAGAAATGATGCTGTAGCTAGTGTTGGCACTGAGGGTGAAATGACAGACAACAAGTAACATCTTGGGTTTTGATTGTACTATAGCTGTGTAGACTGTTCCTAAGATGGTGATTCCATACATTGCTGTTTAAAAGGCAATTATAACAGACTTCACAGAATTCATCAGTCTCACTTTTTTTTCTTTTTCTTTTTTTTCYACAACATGATGAGCTTTGAAATGTGTTAGAAGGAAAGCTGTATGCTTAGAATTTGTTCAGAAATTATTTAATTGGTCTGGTTAGTCTATACATGCACTTTCAACTTGGTTATTATTAAATGAACATTTTCAGTATCTTAAAATTCTTCATCTTATATACATTAAGGATAATGTTGTTAAGGATATTTGTAGCAACAGATGATCTGAGAGAGGGTTGTTTTGGCTATTGATAGTTTTATTAGACAACCTTAATAGAAGAATGGAAATTAAAAATAACATTATTTGCATATTTCATATTATATTTGCCTATTTATTTTTTCCCCTGATTAAATGCGGTCACTATTAACATCAAGCATGTCCTCCTGTGAAGTCTGGAGTTAGTAAAGCTCATTTTCTTATGAATTTGTACCTCATGGTTCCTCTGATGGTTATGATCAATGTTTTTATTATGTTGAAGGCATGGTAAGGTTTCTCTCAATGTGGGCTCTGCTAATGTGTAATGTGACATGAATCCATGCTCCAGCCTTCAGCTCATTCAGGGTATGTATTGGAGCTGTTTGTCAGAAGTTTGTTCTTCACTTGGCCATCTGTTTCTGTAAAGCATGTAGCAATTTAACCACCTTTGAGGTTGCAATCCTGTCAAAAATCAGTAATATCTGTCAAATGGTTCAAACTATGGGGAGGGGAAGAGAGAGATGTTCACAGACCTTGTAATCACATAAGCTTCTTAACTTTAGCAAAGCAGACCTGAAATCTGTATTTTAATTATTCTACTGCACTTGGGATTCTGATGCTTTCCATAAAGAGGTATATCCCCAAAAAGAAAATTATTTGTGTATGAAAAGTTTAAACCATGTGCTGAAACCAGATAATATTTCTTGTAATACCTAGTGTCAATAGGACACATCTAAAAATACTGGCTAATTTTTAATAAATGTCAGACCCACATTTCTTCCCCTGTAAATCCTAAGATTTCATGGATATTTTGTAAACAGTAATAGCTACAATTCATTCAGGCAAGACATTTTGATGAGTTTATTTCTCTTAGTATCCTGAATGTCTGCAAGAGTTTGTACAAGGAGTGCAGTCACGCATAGGATTAGGTCACCTGTAAAGAAGAGTAGCTTTAACATACACTGTAAATATAAACCTCCTGCTTCCCCTATTAGAAATACTTGTGGAGTCACATACTCCAATACACTGTTTGACTCAATTTAAGTAGGGATGGTATTTATGATGTGTTATTTCAGCTCTGGCCTGTTGCAGTGTCATTTAGCAATCTTGTCTGGAAGTCATATTGCAGAAGTCATCTTGAAATTAATCCATACCATGTAAATACGAAGTTGTCCCCATAACAAATTAAAATCAACATACTCCTTCTTTAATTACAGAAAGAAGAAAACTGTTTTCTGTCAATAATGATCAATCACTGTTAAACCTTGCAGAACTCTGAAGTGTGCTATTGGTATTGACATGCTATACATTCTCAGGAGTTGTYTTACTGTAAAAACAGGAGATGAGAAGTAAAATCCCAAAGAGAGAGATAAAAAGAAAAGCAAAGATTGCAAAAATAAATGTCGTTTTAATTTAAGAAAACTTGATAAACTAATAGGAGGACATTGGAAGGATGAGATGTGGATAAAGATGGAATGAATGAAGAGCTTAATAAAGAATGAAGCAGAAGAAATTAACATTTATGGGAAAAGAGAAATGAGAGCAGGTAAAGTATTTTGAAAATCTTTTGTGTCTCAGTTGAAGTACAGCATATGTCTCTGAATATACTCATTTGAACACATTATTTGAAAGGATCTGCACTGTTCTTATCTTTATGTCAAAATAGCTTTTTGCATAGCCTCTTAGATTTCATTGCATGATTTGTTAGCTTTAATTAATTCCCTAGCTGTAGATCATCTGGGCCTGAATCTTCACTTCTCCAAGTTTATCTCATAAGAAGAAAAAGTAAAAAACTTTGTAAGTCTTGGCAGGCAGTGCCAGAACCATGAGAGACTTTTGTATGGGTGATTTTCCCTGTTTAGGAACAGCACTGGAAGGCTTAAACAACGAGGACTTTCTGTCATCACATAGGCTTAATAATGCTGCAGTGGTATTTCTTCCCCAGTCTAAGCAAACAAAAGGACAATGGACATTTACAGCAGTCTCATTAGAACATAGGCAGGTGCCCTTCAAAACAAAAATTATAATTTTATGTTGCTCTTGCAGTTCCTGAAATGCTAACTAACATCACCTCAGAAAGTAAAAGTACCTAATTTGTTTTCATTTTTGTATACATACTGTATCTTCTTGGAAAATGGTGCTATCATAAAAGGATGAGGGAACAGCTGGCTGTGTATTTAGCCCTGACTGTTGTCTTGGGTCCGATTGAATGTTTCTGAAAGGGGCAGAGAAGCTCAGTTACCATCAAGGAAGTTGTGATCTGACTGGAGCAGCTTCTGAGGTGTAACGAGGAGGAAGGAGGGAGCAAGTCAGAACGTGCAGTGCTTGCAAAGGTTGGGAGATGGGAGAGAATGGGTCTGCCCCCCAGCAGAAGTCAGTCCTCAGTGGCTACATCTACTGCTGCATCCATGGGTCTGGACTAGGATGTACTGCTAAGATGAGCTCAGCCTGGAGCAGCTGTGTCATACAGGGAATGAATCCAGATCCAAGGACAATTTAAGTGATCTACAGTATAAAGAGCTGGGATTTGGTGCTCAGGATTGCTTCTTGTCCTCCCTTATTTGTTCTGTGGTAAAAAATTTTTAGGGAACTAAAGCTGTATTTGCTTATGCAAATACCAAATTGTTAGAGATGTTATTGAGAATAAGTTGCTCTAACTGATTTAGTAGTCCTTAGAGGAGGCTATGTGGATATTCTTCACCTGAAGAAGTGGCTGAAGATTGCTGGGCTGGAAATAAAGTACAGAGGAAGGAATATTTCCTGCAGGGATATAATTATGTTAGAATTGTTAGGGGGGATGGGGAAGCAAGATTGTTTTCATCTAAATTCTGCATTGGGTTTCAGCTGCCAATACTAATGCAATTTACACAAATAAGAGGCCAAAAGGAACAGTCAAGAACATATTCTTATGTCTGACAGATTGCACAGTGCATGAAGTTCTTTGTAAAAACAGGTATTTAATATGATGACGTGATTGACTTTTGTCAGCTTTCCACTGAATTTTTTGAGTGAATTTACAATTTAAATTTATAAGCATATTTAAAGGGGGGGGGTTTAATGCATTTGTTTATTATAAAAAATGGAAAAGACTAAAATTTCTTTAGTTCGTAGAGTTCAAATTAGCAATAGAGAGAAACATTGTGGAAAGTGAAGGTCACTGTATCTGGCTATTTTTCATTGTCTTTAGAGTGATTTCTATGCTACCCTTTTCCTATCACTACTTGCTTTCTTCTGCCTTGTAAGTATTGCAGTGGAGTCTTTCTTCCCTTAATAATTCTGGTCTAGGAATTCACATGCTAATACCTAGCTTTGAGGTATATGGTAACAGGATCTACAACCCCACTATTCACAAATGAATCTCCATTCTTGGAGCAATCTGATTATGTTCCCCTCCCTTGGGAGGATCCATGGTACTGCTGCCAGGGCTCTAGAACAATTTATGACTGATGGAAGTCTGATGGTCCTTAGGCCAGTGAATCCATGTATTCAAATTATGTCCAAAGCATTTTGTAATATTATTCATCTTCTTTTCATTTCTGCTACTATTAAAAAGTGAGGGAAAGGAGGAAATGGCCAAACCAGTTGTTTTGAAAGATTTGCATAAATCACATAGATGGTTTGTTGGAGTTTTCTCCCCTGGGAGCTGGGGAAGAATAGATATATCCTTAATATGCCATGTTCGATTGTTGCTGTGGCAGGTAGTTCTCTGTATACAGTTTGTGTTATTATTACAGTAGTAGTTAAAGTAGGTTAAAGCTATAGATTAGCATTTTGTTCTCATAATAAAAACTGTGTTTGAAAAAGAGTGCAAAAGGCAGTAGTTAAACTGCTACCTATTGAAAGAGTCCTGTGATAATGTGCTGTGTGAAGAGTTAATATTGATCTGCTTGAGGATGGCAGGTTACTTTGCTTAGTGGAAATTACAGAAAGTTCTGAATAAGTTAGTGTTGTGTGAAATTCAGTGTTGACTTATATTAGGTTCTACTTTGCTGACAAAGGGAATAAAATAAAATATGTATGCATCATTGGGACATCAGAATAATATATTCCTCTGTGCTGATGCCTTGATAGATAAGCCAGGCCCTGCAATTACTTTTTTCCTGACCCATCCAGTTGTGAACAAAGATGTGGAGACCTCTGTTTATGTGCAGCCATTTGCAGTCAAGAAAGAGAGTAGAAATTGAAGTTGGAGATTGGCACCAATGATAAATAGTCTTTGGAAAACCTTCCATATAAAGCAAGATTGAAAAGGTTGGCACATTCCAACTTTTTCCACTTAGAACTATATGCAAAATACTAGCATTTATGAGGAAAGGGAGTTGTGTGTTCTGTCTATTCTTTTTGATGAAAGACTAAAGGCTGTGTGATAAAGTAAAAAAAAATTCAAGTATGCAAGAAAGTTTTTTTAGATGGTGTGTCATTAGTTTATGTAATTAACTGACAAAAATATCTGAGCACTAAGAAGATGCTATTATTTCTACATCAAAATATTGCATGCTTAAATGCAATATATGCATACAATATATAAATTACTTCAGTATTCTTGAAGACCTTTCTGCTGTAAATCCTTGCACTTCAAAATATCAGCAAACTAGTTGGAACAACTAAAGAGACATTTTCCCAATCCTGAATTGTCCACTGACGAATTTCTTGCACCTTCTGTCAAACCATCTGCCACAGGCTAATGAACAGACAGCATGCTGGATTAGATGTAGCACTTGCATGAGCTATTTTGATAGCTCCTGTGTTCCTTTCAGTGGGAACTCTGTGATTAATGAAGCCTAGAGTTAAATTTTTGAGGGCAGAGGTAGGTAAAGTGTTCTTTTTATGAGCTTCTGCACTTCAGGATGCTGTTGACAGAGGGGAGTGACAGTTTTTGAAGCATATTTCAATGTTTTCTTATGAGCCTTCATTTAGCAAAAGAACATCTCAGTAACCTGTGTCACATGCCTATGGGAAGTAAGGACTGAATTGAGAGGAGTGCAGAGTTTTGCCCGTTTTGGGCTGGGAGGATCTTCTTTATTCCAGGCACCAAACATCACTCCGTGGTACAAAGCAGATACCAGTGCTGGACCTAGAGCCTAGCAAGAACAGATACCAGCTCCATTTCAGACCTCTGTCTCTGAGGAATTGCCACCATTACCTCTCAGAGCTCCTTCCTGCTGTGTCTCTGTGGACGATACCATATTGTGTGAGCTGATTCTGGCAGGCAGTGCAACAACCACAAACTTGCAGCTAGAACACAAAGAGTAAATTTATTTCTATTACCTCACCAAGTGGGGGATCCCCCAGCAATACCCAGGCAGAAGCACACAGAGATGCAGGCACTGTTAAGTTTTGGTCCAATGCTAGGGAATCATAGCCCTGCAGTTCACACAAGTTTATCAAGGGCTGTTCCCAGCTGCAAGGTCATTTGAGCAATTTGCAGTTCCTCTTCACCAGTCTTTGATTTCTTTAACCCATTCATCCCAGCACACATGAATATTTTTTCCAGTAGCAGAGATCTTGTGTGTGAAGCCCGATACAGACTAGCAGAGAAATGGATAATTTTTTAATTAATTCCAGCACATGCCCTTTTGAAGTATTCTCAGATATGCTTCATAGACATATTTGTGAGGGTTCGAGTTTTACTTTGTAAGTCAATCATTCTTGCCTTTTTCAGGATTTTAAAAAACATTAACAATGCTGTTTGGGCACTGTTTAATGATTCCTACAATTACTGTTGAAGTAGGAGCTGCTCCTAAATATCAAAGATCGAGTACCAACAACAGTAGGTGGAAGTGACTGGCGTTGCCATCCAAATTGTCAGTGCTGCTGGTRGGTTTCCAGTCTCTAGACTGCTCAGGATCAAAGCAGAAGCACATCACGGAGCACTAAGGACAAAGGAGCAGTGAACCAAAGGATGCTCTTTCTACAGTATTGTAGCTGCAGGAAGAATGTTCCTTTTGCATGCTAAATTAGTGTTACAAGCAGCTGGACTGACTCTGTGTTAGCCTATCAAGAATTCTTGCTGGAATATTTTGCCTTCCTATTTGCTCTTTATACAATATTTGGGTCATCATTATTGGCATTTTGCATTTAGATCAACAGTGCAATTTTTTTTATTTTGTTCGATTGTTGGTTTTTACAAAGAGTAGAAGAGTGAGCATGCCCAGGTGTTCCTCAGCATCACATATGCTTCTTTGCTAGCAGAAATTCTGATGGTTTAAAATTTTTGCTAAATCAACTACGATCTGTCAATGATGCCATTGCAAGAAGATCCACAAAGTGAAAAACCATTTTGGTCATATTGGAACATTCTGTGCGGTGTGCCCTCGTTCATTGTGTTAATAACCAATCGTTGGAACTAATTGATTTTTTTCTCAATCTGATATTCCACCTGATATCTTTGATGTATTTCATGAACTTTCCTAATACAGGAAGTTGTATGTAGATAGTGCACAACCAAAAAAAGCACTGAGGGCATGACTGATAGATAACCTATTTCWGTTCATTCAGTTCAAGTCCTAGCATAACTTGAGTGACTTCATGTTTTCAGGGTCTACTTTCAATAAACTGACCAACTTAGTTTACATAACTGTCAAAGAGGGCAAGAGTCATTGCAGTTCATTTGTCATTCCTCATTTTCCCTAGCTGTGCATAAATCCATGGAAGTTAAAAGTAGATTTGGGGATTTTGTGTACTTAGTGTTGCTGGGTTGTGATTTCCATTTTATACCTGGAAAGGCTCTTGCATCTCTCTGTAAACACTTATTTTTATTCTTTTATATGTAGGGATGTCCTTTAAACTCTGAAGGTAAAGTCACAGGCATTCTGGTTGCCAACCAGGGCGTAACATGGTGTAATGCAATTCTGTAGGGAGTCTCCTTAATTTTTACACACAATATAGCTAAATGGCTAAGACTGATCTGTTAAAATTCCTTTTTATCCACTCTCTCTCTGCCTCTTTATTTACCAGCTTAAATCCTTTAAAAGCATTGTTTCCTGAAGGGTATTAAAATATCTTCAATATTTGGGAGAGAGGGAACAGATTTAAGGTCTGTCTCAGATTTTTGTCCCAAGAAAGACTATGAAAACATAACTAATTTCACCCATGTAAGACCTGGATTGTCCCCAGCTGACACCAGCAGCATCTCAAGCAGCACCAGATGTTTATGTGTATGAAACTGAATCAAGACTCTAATGCGATATAAGAGGGATAAAACTGTTACAGTATCCCAGAGCTACAAAATCCTAATAATTTCTGACATAAGCCCTCAGAAATGTCTTGAGGAAAAATACATCAGAAATTTTATGGCATTTAATTCTCTTAATGTGGTAAGGAGCATGATTTAATGAACTTTTAAGATAGGGGCTGCTGTATCGTAACTCTTTTAAATTCATCTGTATCCTCACTGCTGCTGAAAGGAGCAATCCTACTCAACATCACTGAGTGTTTTAAGTTTTAACAGCAATTTGGGCCTGGTCCAGTTATCATGACAAGTAATCTTTTAGATCAAAATAATCTTAAAACTTGGAATGTAGTCATATTTATCTTTAAATAGATAGTGTTGCTATTTTTAATTAAGGTTGAACTATTTTATTTTTATTTAACTTCTGCCTAATCCTATCAGTTATAACCAGGAGGTATGCATCCAGTAAGTGTCTGGCCTTTTCTAAAAGATCTGAAAACTCAGTTAAGTTTTAATTGGTGTGTACAGTGCAGATTGTGGTGGGTGTGTTGTTAATCTTATTTTTTTAATAAAGATTGAAGATAAATCCACTCTAGCCTGCCTTATATGACGTCTCACTTCTGAATATCAGCTGTGGAATATTGCTCTACAATTTGAACAAAAAAATCCCAATAGTAAGTCTTAGTCACTGAGCTACATATGATCCAGAAAGCTCTGTGGATTTCGGTGCTGGTCAGATGGAAAACTACGTTTAATAGGAAAATAACTCCTTCCAGCATAGTCTTGTTTGATATTCCTCATAGAAGTTTTTCTACTTAAACAAAGAGATTATTGAGACTTAGTTGGTGGTCAGAGGGAAAGATAACAAGCATAGCATTTTTTACATAACAATGTCAAAATAGCCAAGTTTGTTCAAGGCAAGATTTTCACATAGCAGTTTAGTTTATTTGCTGTTACTTGAAAGAAACATTTTCTTCTCTAAAGAAGTATTTTCCATATTATTTTAATTAACTCTTAAATTTTATGCTAAGCTTAACAATAAGGTGTCATTTCAGGATTCTGATAGTTTTCAGTAGAAATTCTTTGGTATTACCAGTTCCTGTGGTTAGGGTTTTATTAAAAAATCCTGCTATTACATGAATAGTTACTTTACCATTATAATTTAGTTAGGAAGTATGATTTGTAGGCTTGAACATTTCTGCTTTTGGATAAAAGATAGAACAAGAGTCTAAACAATTCCATTTCTGAAACCTTATTGTCTTAACATTTGTGCAGCCTGTTTGCCAACTGAACTTGGCTGTCTGTGAGAAAACTCTTCAAATTGTGTTGCGATCTGAACGTACTGTCTGTCATCACTGGGATTGTAATCTGTTTCTGCATAGTGCAAATTGCATGATCTGAAGGATGTGCAGGGTAATGGTTCATATTCATATATGGAGTGTTATGGCTGACTGTATGGGGAATATGTGCCCCACTGGGCTGACCCAAAATATGAAGGAATGGTGGCCATGTCACAGATGCATAGGAAAAAGTATTTTAAAAAACCTAACTACRTGCTTTTTTCAGTGGTATTTGAGTCTTCCCCCCTCCAGCCAACTCCCTTGGTTTATATACTGGTCATGAGGTTCCATGGTATGGAATATCCCTTTGGCCAGTTTGGTCAGCTGTTCTTGCCATGCTCCCTCCCAGCTTTTTGTGCACCTGCTCAGTGGCAGAGTATGAGAAACTGAAAACTCCTTGGTTTCGGGTGAGCACTACTTAGCAACTACCATAACATCACAGCATTATCAACATTATTCTCATACTGAATCCAAAACACAGCCCTGTACCAGCTACTAATAAGAAAATTAACTCCATCTCAGCTGAAACCAAATGGAGGCTGCCAGCAGTCAAAGGTCAAAGAGTGTAGTCCCACACTTCCACACAAGAAGAGTGGAGCAGTCTTGACAGCTTCCAGTGACAGCCAACAAACAGCCTCCTTTGTCAGACAGCCATGTAGTCATGAAGCAACTTCCTTTTAACTGCGGTGAAGATAATTAATGCTTAAGGTAAATATCACACAGTTCATCATTTTAACCAAGAATAATATGGGAACAATATTAAGGACTCACTGGGAACGGGCATGAAYTCTCTGTGTACATCACAGTTTCTGTGCTGGTAATACTGTAGTTAGATTTTTACATATAATAGATACCTTAAAATTTTTATAAATTATAAAAAACCTTAGAAATTGCTGCCAGGATGGTAATGAGATGCTCAAAAGCATGACTTCAATCAGAGCTCCCTATCACAACCTGAACATCTTTGTAAAAAAGCAAGAGTGGGGAAACAAAAAATGTTGGCTGTTCTGCTTTACTAGGCGAGGGGAGAAAGCAGCATTAAAGCATCAAAGATGTCTCTTCTGGATTAATGAGCTGCATAAACTTCACACTCTGGAGGGGAAAGAAGTATGACTGCATGATGGAACAGCTAAAAGAAGGTGAGAATTAATAGGTTCAAGAGTGTTGGAGAAACACAGGGGAAAGAGGTGAAGAGAAAGCTAATTAGACACAAAGAAGAGAGGAATTGGAAAGAAAAAATCACTGAAAGGGACAAAATAGCTAGACCCAAGTGAACTAGAAGAAGATGCATTTGTATGTATAAATGTTTAATAATGCTGGAAAAATGAAGAAGGGGTAAGAAAACATTGAAATTGTATCACACCGAAAAGACTGGCAGATATGATGACACTTCTAAATTAAGGTACTTGCTGAAAACAAGCGAAATAGTTCTAAAACTTAAGAGTGGTTTTAAAATTTATGGAAGGTCAACCATTTCCCAGTTTGCACAAGGACCACAGAAGAGGTCCAGACAATAAAATGCTATCTGAATTTTGCTAGTGGTAATTCAAAGCTACATATTTATATTTAGCAGTAAAAGAGGAACTAGCTGGTTCTTAATCCATCTCAATACTGTTAAGCAAATGAAAATTTATTGATACCTTGGAAGATGTGTGTGTTTGTGATGTAATCAGAGAGACATGTCTATGTTCATGGTGTAATAAGTACAATATTAAGTAATCCAACAGCTAGGTCTAATATTAGTTTACAGATTCACTGATTAAGGCTAGGAATGGAAGAATAATGTTGCCATGGTGAAGTCTATATGATGAAGYGCAAGAAGAACAAGCTAGTGAATAATTGATACATGTCTAAGATTAGAAATGTTCATTTGCAGCATGTGCTTTGATGTTCGTGCCTTCCTTCTGCTTTAAAAATCCTCAGAGAAACACATTAGCGCCAACTGTGACAGATTTTTGCGTGAACTTTTAGATAAAGTACCATGTGGAAGAGCACACAAATACACAGTTATTGCACAGCTAAGATTGAGAATTTGGGCATAAACCAAAAAGTTCAAAATGGAAAGCTGTTAGCTTTGGATATATTTGGCCAGGCTGTATGTATTACTGTATTTCTTTAACACAGAACAGAAATTAGTAAGAGTATTTATCATAAAATTCAGTAAGATAGGTTATAACTTTGTGCCTGTGTTCTTATCTCCTTCTGGGTTTAGTCATATAATTTTTAAGACTTTAGTTTGGAAGTAATTTCGTAAGATATCTTAGACCATCTTGAATTAAGGAACAGTAGTTATAAGTGTCCTGATAAAGCTTAAAAACAAGCTTTTTCAAAACAGATAAAAATTTGTCTGCTGTTGGAAAGGTATCTGAGTAAAGTAATGAAAAGCCTTTTTCTGGGATAAACATGTAGATCTGCTGGAGCAAAGAACTGCAGGCATCATGCYTTTATAAACAGTTCTGCTTAATAAGTGTGTCATTTAGTTTTATAAATATATGATGGAAATCAGTGACCATACTTGTGACTATATATCAAAACTATTTCAGTAGTTGCTGTGAAACAGTGATGGCAATTGTCGAAGGATAGAATTGACAGACACTTTAAAGAAAGATGGCAAATGTCAGTATCAGGTTCAATTTTAGTTCATTTACTGCCTAGAATAAGTGGTGAGTAGGATATAGCATGTAACGAAAAGTTCAAATTTGTATTACATGGTGAGGCACTCAATTTCTTTCATTAACTTCTAAAGGTGCACAGGCTTCCTAAGCATTTTTCTGCTGAGAAATAGACAGACTGCCACTCATGATTATAAATGAATCAAGACATACAAGCTGAAAGGAAAAGGAGAGGCTTTGACTTTCTTAAGCAAGGTAGACATAGAGGATCACAGAGATACTTGATAATATGAAAGTAATCAGCTTTTTTTTTTTTTTTTTTGTCAGCTCGGCTGTAGTATGCCTAAACTTTCTAATTTTCTGCAGAGCAATGCATTTAAAGATTGGGGTTTCAGACTAGATTTTTGCTGCTAATCCTAGAACTGAATCAAGTGCATTGGGGTTTTATAAACGGAGTATTTTGTACAGACCAACCACAGTCTGTGTAGAAGAAACTGTTCTGAACTTGCATGCTTTTCATGTTTGTGTGCATACGTACCTGTGCAATGTTTCAAAAATGATGCMTACTGAAAAGGAAAAAAGGCTTTGTGTCTGAAGCAATGATCCATGTAGATGTAATAATAATACTTTCTGGTGTCCTGTTCAAAAATATCTTGATGCAGAATGGTCGTGTTTTGTCCTATATTCTTCAGCCAACGTTACATCTGATATTTGAAATCAGCCTTATTAATTGCAAAAAAGAAAAAGGTAGAATTTTCTAGTACATTGAAGGTCTAGGATAAACATGTCATTAGGGAATGTGACCTTGATAAATTTACCTTTGAGAACAGAATTCCGAAGGTTATTTTGTGAGAGAAGGGGGTTCTAGCTCAACAATTAAAATAGAAATGAAAATGACACAGATCAAAAGCTAATAACTGTAATTATCCTCAAAATTAAAAAGCAATTATCTTTTAGCATAACCCCTTCATTAATGGGAGACTCTTTAGTGAATGGCAGCTGTTGTCTGGTCCTTGCCTTCTGGTGTGTTTCTTTGAAATGACAGTCTGAGGGCTGCAAAGGTTCCCCTCCAGATGTTGCAGCTGGTAGGTCCTCATGTGCTGCACCGAGCAGGGGTCATGGTGTTGGCAGCAGAGGTGCCCTCCCTGTGACCAGTCCCACACTGTCTTGTGAGGCCCTGCTGAGTGGAGCTGATGTGGGCTGGGTTTTGAGATCTACCAGTTAGTTTAAATTATGTTGTAAAATTACACACAGTGAAGGAAGGCTGTGTAATTCTATAAAGGCTACAGCCACCGTTATTTTCCTTAATTAGCTTTTCACAAGTTTCAAAGTGACATCTTTAAAAAAATGGCAGCATTTAAGTCAGTCTGTTTTTGTGCACACACCACTAACTAAGCAAAGCGGGTATCTTCTTTTTAATGGATGAGTGAGGGGTTAAGCCTGTATTACCACTACCTGGTACTTGCTGGTTTTCCATTAGGTATTTCCATAGAATTTAGATAATTTTCCCTGTCCCTTATTTCCCATGTAGGTTGTTAAGCATCAATAAATTAATTCTGTATACAATACTGTCTGTGATTTGCATACAGGAGAACATTATCACAGAAGTTGCATGCATTTGTTAATATTTGTCTACATTATTCCTTTATACAGGGTGTTTTGATGTGGGGTTTTTTTTTTTCAGGATAGCAGATAGTACTGAGTATTGCAAATCACAGATATTCTCAAGTTTCTCTCTCAAAACATGAAAATGTTTTATATAGTTTTCCCATCTTTTTTATAATCAATGGTAGGCATTTATCAGAGGCTTCACTGTCAGAGACGAACAGATCTGGGTCTTCTGAGCATGGTGAAGAACAATAGATCAAGGACTCTGATCACTTAATACTTTTGAGAAAATGTTGTTTAATCAAGATACATGTTAATCTTGTTTTGTTAGTGTAAGTTTTTAATAAAGTGCTCTCTGATTTATTCTGAAGCAATTTGCTGGCAGCATGATTAATAGGGGTTTATTGTACAGTCAAAAAAAACCAATATTGATTGCAAATAAAAGTGTTTTTACAGATACTTTCTGAATTGTTTAATTTTGCTAAATGGAGTAATTTTAAAAGTAATTTTACAATCTAATGTCTCTTTAATTTATCTGTTTTGGAAATCTTTACAATTCTAACTGATTTCATTTTTGAGATTGCGATCTGCATGACAACTAGAAAGTGCACTCATTGAAGGCATTATTCAGAACACTGATATCATCAAATCTGAGCACCTAGAGTTTGGTTTTGT
>NW_026623967.1:67195-74656 GCF_030028575.1 Malurus melanocephalus
TTTTTTTTTTTTTTTTTTTTTTTTTTTTGCTTTAAGTATTTTAATAAGTAAGTGGGCTGCAAACTTTAATTATTCACTCTGAAGGAGTGTACTTTATGTGTAAAGACATAACGGATAAGTCAATTTTAGGTCAACAGGAGGCGTTGCTTTGTTGTTATTTAGATTTATTATTCAATTTCTACTCTTTTGTATCTAAAATGCTAAAGAGTTACTTGAGATAGAAAAAGAAAAAATGTAATGCTGTAATAAAGAATTTGCCTATTAGTTAGATAAAGAAAATTTAAACTAAATTGAAGAGATGTCTAATTTTATGACATGAAGGGAAAGTAGTGGCTGAAGTGAGTGTTTTGTTTGTTTCTTTTCCTAAACTACTTAGCTGCTGAAAAAATATTTGCAGGTCATGAAAGGGTCTCTGTAAAATAGGTTTCTGTTCTACCCTTTTTGGTACCCATCTTTCAAATTGTTCTTCGTGCTTGTGCCTCCAAGTAATGCTGGAAAAGTTCAGGTCTTAATATTGTTCAGGATGTTGTACAGACTGCATAAGAGTTTAATCCAGAGTTTATTTACTGAAAATTGCATGACCAATCGTCTCGCTCACTGAAGTCACGTCCATATCTGATTAATCAAAACAGAGTGGGGAGGAGGATGAGAAAAAGGGAAGGTGTTTAATGAAATGCCATTTTAAAGATTGAATTTAATTAAGACTGGCAAACCAAAAGTATTGCTGCCATCCACATCACAGAAGACTACTAAAATAAATACCAGATTTTTGTCTCCAGTTAAAAATCTGGGATTTTTTTATGGGGGGCTTATTTTTCATATTTTGTTTAAATGGACTTTTGCTCTTGCTGTAGTCAGCAAACCAAACCTGATGCACCACTAGAGGTGCTTGCAGTAGGAAGCCTTTTAATCACATGTAGAAAATTCCTTACCTTTTGAGAAATTAAGTGCTTTCTTTTTATTACTTTGAGTCTCAATGAAGCCATGGCTTATGTGATCACTTTCACCTGGAGGAAATCAGGCCTGGAAAATCAGATTCCTTTATCCTGCATTCTTCTCTGTCACTTTAACTCTCTTGTGTTGGCTGTGTTCAAGTTTTCCCAATGAAAGTTAATATGAAGTAGAGGGAGGGTTGGGGTTTTTTGTTCGTGGTTTGTTTAATCCTCTGTCATACACATTAGGGCCTTTTTAGATTGCTGACTGATTCAGTCCTTTTCACTTCTGAAATCCCTGACAAATGCAAGTTTTTCAAGACTGATAGGCAGTTTTAAGGTGAAATATGTCTAGAACTGTTGGATTTTGAAACATTCACTTATAAAACACTGGTGCGAGCTTAAAACTAGAATGGGTTGGCATTTATTGATGCTAACTCTCAAAGTATTTATCAGTGTGGAACTCTCTGGAGAGCTGGCTTGGAGGTGTCAGTGACCATGGTGGGAGACAATAATCCATGTACTGCCACCCTGCCACCAATTAAGGTCATTCCTGGCCTTCACTTAGCATTTTTTTCTATCTGAGGTGTTTCTTTTTTATCACTCTATATTCTTTTCCACCAGTGAAGTAAGTACATGTCTTTAGGACCACAGATTGTTTTTTAGCAAACAGTCTTTGCTGATAGTAACTGGGTGGGTATACAGTCTATCAGTAAGGTGAATRATTTGTCACAATTAGGTAAATGTTAAAGAAACACATCACCTTATGTGTGATTAGTAAGAAAAAGTCTGCAAAGATGAGCTCTAGAGACAGTAATAACACATCAGAGAATAGTGCCTTCCTGCTGGTGTGTTTATCAATCTGTTTCACAGCATGAATGATGTATCTCAACTATTCCATTTAGTGTATTTACTAAATGAGTAGTTAATACTAAGTACGTATTTACTTGCTGTGTGAGGCAACACAGTTAGCTGAGAAGGCTCCTGTGTCAGAGCCCAGCGTGTTGGGATGAGAGCTGAAGGATAAAGAAAGAGCAGTACCAGTTGTTTGTGAGGCGTGGGGAGAAAGCATGAGCACTGGACCTCCGCTGTACCAGCAGAAATGCTCACGCTGCCTTTCTGAGCTTTTTGCACCAATTCAGAGCTGCAGGCTGCCTAGACCTGGCCAGGCCAAACCAAACACTGAGAAGAGAAGTTGTTTGGGTTGATGTGGGCAACTGAGAGAGCTATGCTCCTTCCAGCCCCCAGACCAAGGCTTTATGTTGTGTGGTGCGGCAGCAGCTGCTCAGAAGCAAGCACAGATGTTCCTGGTGTGGCATTGTGCTCCATAGGCTGCCTGAGTGCATCCTTACTGCTCAGGAGGTGTGCTCTTCCCCTCTGCAATAGGTACTTTAAAAAATGAAAAATCTAAGTTCTATATGAATAAAAATGGTCAACATCCGCAGCTAAGCTTATCCTCTTTGTGGTACATAATCAGTTTCTGGCCAAGTAGGGAAAGGGAAATACTTTGAAATTGTGGAGGGTGGGAAAATTATTAACTAGAGCAATTTTTTATGAACAACAAAGTGATACATGGCCAGATAGTTTTGGGTAGTTTTGTGGGGTTTTTTATTTGTGGGGTTTTCTTTTCATACACTAATGTCTGAAGTACGACTTCTATTGATTCTTTCACAGAAAGTTCATTTATAAATCTTCAAGATAATGCATTTTATCTTGTAATTGTGCCTACTGTTAACCAGCACAAACTTAGTAAATTAAATTAATAGTTAATTTTATTCCTAAAATTGTCAACAGTATCTTTAATGTTTCCCTTCACGTTTTGGTTTTTTGGTTTTTTTTTTTTTTTTTTTTAACATCTTGACGCAGAGATACTAATACTGAACCTCTCTCTGGAAGGATTCAACATATTCAGCTATTATGCAGGAACATTTTTACAGAATTTCATTGTAAGTGAAGTTTGTTTCAGCATTCAGTGGAAAGGGAAGATTAGTGCAAGAATATGAAGTGTTTACATGATCTTCTGCAGGGGTTAACATGTTCTCTGCATGAATTATTTCTCTTCAGAATCATTATCATTTTATGATCTCAGAACTAATTTCCACTTTGAGTGAGAAACATGCTCCTGATTCATTCTTCTGTGTTGTTCGTTGCCTTCTTTTCTTAGAAAGTTATGTTTATCATGAAGAAAAGTGCTATTTCCCCTTGCACTTCCCATCCCTGCCTCTTTTTTCTCCTCCACGTTTAGTTGCAGAATGTGACTGGTGCAGTTGCTGTTTTGGACCCCACCCTTGGGGTTGTTAGGCAGAGGAACGTCCTTGCGTAAGTAACCTGTTACTGAACAGGCTGCTGCAGCGCTAGTCAGCCACCTAATGACAGCCGAGTCCCAAAGGAGTAACTCCTACCGTTTATGGATTGGATCCAGACCTTTTAAACATGGAAAAAATGAAGTGTTGAATTTGTTTTAAAAATAACAAAACAGATAAAGAAATCTACCAGCAGAAACTAGTATAAAGCAAGAATATTAATGCCTGGAAATAACAGAATAGTAACTCCTGAAAGTGGAAAATGCAAGTGCTCTATTGTTTTTTCTTCAGTTTTGAGGTTTGGGTCCACCTCAGGCTTCTTGGACTGGTTAGTCAGCGACCTCAAATGAACTATGCAGATTTCATGAAGTACTTTCTGGTTTGTTCTGTGCAATAAATATTTGACTCTAATAATTCAGATCTTCCGAATCAAACTGATTTCTCCATCCCAGTTAAGTGGTAAAATATAAATTACCCAGAGTAGAAGCATGTATGTAAATATTTGAAATAGGGTGGTAGTGCTTTCTGACAAATGGTGCTACAGATTTGTTTGGTAAAAGTTTGTATGCATTTCTTCATGTTCTGGAGATCGTTATCAAATGGATCAGTGTTTATTAGCACCATCTTAAAGCTGATAAACATGGAAATATTAGGAGATAATCGCTGAAAGCAGAGCCTGGAAGAATGGTGAGACAGGACATACAAATCTCAGGTGAGCAGACAAGGATGCTGTGGAAACAAAACTAAGGAGATACAAAATTGTTAAAGGTGCAAAATTAAGGTAAAGGTAAAAGAGAGGTTAAAGGTGCAAAATTAAGAGGCTGTGAAAGGAGCAGGTTTGCAATAGCTGATAATATTTTTGAGACTAAATTTTTTCTGTCATTAAGATCAGCCAAGAAAAGCTCTTTTGTTGACTTTTTGGGTCCTGGCCAGTGTTGGCTTAGCCAGAGGGAGATAAAGTAGGCAGTTACTCAGCTGCTCGGCTGGTGGAAGCAGACAGCTCAGTAAGACCTACTCGTGTCCTGCCTCTCCTTTGCTTGTGGTTTTTCTTGAGTGGTGGTTCAAGGGCTGTGAGTTGGCGGGGCAGCAGGTCTTTGCCTGGCTGTGCAGCAGGAGGCATAGGCTGCTTTCCCCCGTTCTCCCACGCTGAGGGGCCAGAAAGGACAAGGCAGCCCCGTTAACACCCCGGCTTTTTCTCAAGCAGCCCTACTGCCCTTACCTTTCCCAGCACCATGAGAGCACACCCACTTCTCCATCTCAGCCCTCCTGCTTCCTCCTCCCTCTACCTCCCCACTCCCCACTGCAACCCCGTATCTGCCTTTGCAAAGCTCTGAGCCGGCTTTGTGAAGCAGCTGCTGGGCTCGCTGGGCTAAGGGCTTTTGCTTCTGGAAATTGCACCATCTGGYTGTGCACAGTGCATGGAGTTTATATTTAGATCACCTTGTATCTGGCATCTGGACTTTATTTCTGCGTGCTTGATGAGACCTGGTTGGAGCACTTTTGTTTTGCAGATGATATTCTACGTAATGTGTGCATTGTTAATTCTCAGTGGCTACAGTGAATAATGCTCCATAAAGAGTWGTTATTTGTGTAGAGCTGTTGTTTCTGCTGCTCAGAGCTGCATGCAACGTGCCATTTGTTATTGGTTGCTATCAGAAATATCAGACACAGAGAGGGCTGGTAAAGAACATTTTGCCCTTGAAATTAGATTAATTATAAATATCTGCAGGGATGGGCTAATGCATGACAGATCCAGCAATACTGAATAATCTGATATTAAACTACATTGTGTCATATAACTGAAGATTTTATGCATAGGACTGGGTTGTGCAGTGGGTTTCTTTTTGCTTTTCATGTATGTTTTTCTGTAAAGGAATCTTTGTCGTAGCTTCTGGACCCAACAAATGACTTTATTGAGTATACAAAGCAACTATGCTGCCTGAAGGCCAACAGAGGGTGCTGGAGTGATGCAGCTCTTCCCTTCACTCGTTTTTCTTGGTTTCTGGAGAGCAATGCATTTTGACAAGCCTCTTACTCTGGGATGCCTTACTGTACAACTATGAAGTTACTGCATTTTTTGGTACATTTAATGTCATAATTTTGATACTTCTAAAGATTATTGTATGTTATGAGGAGTATTTCAGAAATGCACATTTAGCAATAATATTTACAAGAACAATGTGTGCCTACTTAGGGCATTTTTTAATTGACTGCTAGAAAAGATACAAATAAAAATCCTCCTTTTTTGAAAGAAAAAATTGGGCACAATGGAACTATCAATTATTTCTGTGACTTGTGTATATCCATTAGTGCACATATGATGAGGCTGATGTAGCAAAACACAACGCTATGAAAATCATGGTTTGGTGTAAATAATACCTGGGTAGAAATAGCGTACTTAAAATGGAATTGTTCAAGAAGGGTGACTAAAAAGTTAGATAACATTAGACTAATCGTTGTGCAACACTTCACAGTTACAATACGACAAGGAAATAATTAGTTTATTTCAGGTTCCTCATTTTTATCCTTGTCTAGGGTCTGGTTTTCCTCAGTTTGTACAGGAGACTGTGCCCTTTGTATACTGGATTGAAAAGGTGGTGTGTCTGCAAAGGGCTGTAGCATTTGGCTTGAGACTGCTTGTTTCAGCTTGTCCCTGTTCTTGGAAGTAATGCCCATGAAAGTCAGTATTTACACTGTGCTACACAGAGTCTGGCATGGAAGGCGCTCCCTCCCTCTCCTCTGGACCATCCCCCTCGCCCCATAATGGCTTCAGGTTACCAGAGACTGAAAAGTGTAATTTGTCACAGAACTAGGTAATTACTTCTAACATGCAGTCTCTCCTTACTGCACAGATGTGATGTATGAGCCTAAATGCGCTCTCTTGTACTGATGAAGATAATCTGAAATATTCCATGTYATTGAGATTTCCTTTTATGGGTTTAAAACTTGATAACCCATTTTTGTCCAAAAATCTTGTGTGTGTCTGATAGCATCTCAGACACTGGCACACTTCTCAGCAGAGATGAAAATAGGGGGTTTTTGGTAACCTGTCATATCTATTGTCTGTCATTTCTTACATTACAAAACCAAAAAGTATCTAAACAATGGGACCTTATCTTTAAAATGCATCTGGAGTATGACATACAAAAAATTACCCAAATATGCAGAAATTTGGAAGGAGCAGATCTGAGCTCTTGACTGCTCTGTCTCTCTCAGTGCTAGATGCCACAATTTGATATTCTCTTAACACTCAAGAAACCTGAACTCTTGCATAAACATGATAGTAGAGAATTATAAAGACTTAGAGTAGTCCTGCTTTAAGTGTGGACAAAAGTACTACTGTGTTTTTATAGACATCAGCTGCAAAGGGCACCTATCCAGAAGGATAAAGGCACCGAAAAGAGAAATCAAGATGTATACGCCCTTTAATAATGCTTGCTGAAGTGGCAAGGGTGGCTCCTGTTGTCAGGGGAAGGGTGAGGAGAGGAGACAGGTTGTAAAATACCCCCTTATGATCATGATAGATGACTACTCAGTATCATTTTTTAATATCAGCTCAGTAAATCTTTTAATTGCATGCCTTGTCAGACAATTCATGGAGCTGAACAAGTAGAGGTGGAGATGGACTGTCCTATTTGCTGCCATGTATCTAGAGTGTTCAGGTGGAGGTACACTGTTCAAGAGGCTGCTCTGGCAGCACTGTGGTTGTCCAGACAGGTGTGTCTCTGTCCTTGGAGGTGTTCAGTGCTTTGGTTGTACACAGCCCTGGGAAACTGTGCTTCATATTCAAGTTAGCAAACAAGGTGTCTTGCTACATAGATCTGTGACAGGATTATCATTTCTCTTTGGGCTCACAGAGAATAATCAAACTGCCCTCAAAAAGTAACAAAATCCAACTTGGATTTGGCAATTCATCATTATGGGCCTCTGGGCATGCCCATTATGGGACAGTGCTCTTCCTCCAAAGTGCAGCATCTGTTTTCTGCTGCCAGTGGTTTTGCAGGTGGTAGTCTCAGATTCAGAGCCTTTTGGCAGCCAGATGCCTGTATTTGCACCAAATAGGGAAAAAAATGTTTCCTGTTCTAATAGGGAGCTTGCAGTTATACCCAAACCGATACCAAAGCAGATTCCTACTTTCAGCACTGTTTTTTTCCCATAGGCACTATTTGGTTTACTTCTGCTTAAGTAATTACAGCATAACTCTTTTTTTTTTTTTTTTTTTTTTT
>NW_026623967.1:74671-255197 GCF_030028575.1 Malurus melanocephalus
AAAAAAAAGTCTAGTTTCTAGTTCGTATTGTCAATGTAAAAACAAATTGTAATTTAAAAAAAATCTATGACATTTGTATGCAAATTTTTCCTGCTTGTTTTATGTCTCTGTCCAAGAGCATGAATTCCTGGTAAGAAAGCGTGCAATAACTCTTTTAACGGCATGTATATGACATGTTTTGTAGATAAATACAAGTTTTAACCTCATGTTTTAAGACTTGTATTTCTTTTAAATCTTTTGTTTAATCTGTGAGCAGTAGTAAATCACATTGTCCAGGAGACTGAGGGTTGGCTGTTATTTTTCCTAGGTAATTGTGATGGCTCACAAAGCAAAACAGTGATCTCCAGGAAGAAAGCAAGATAGCATCCAGACTGCTTGCAGTTAACCCATTTCTGCCTGAACTAGAAAACTAGTTATGAAAATTAAGTTGCAGAATTAAAGCATTAAGAAAAATCACTGCTGGAAACTGTTGCTTCAGGGAAAGGTAAGACTTTGCATTAATTATCCAGTCATTATGGATTTACATGGGATTTTTCTGGTAAGACTGATAATTCTCTGTATTAATGCATTTCTTTAATGAGAGATTTGGCAACTATTATGATGTTTTCAGTAAATAGTTAAAAGTCGTTTGCATAGGTGAAGAATATAAAACATGCAGATTGGTATTTGGAAGCTCATGCACATGTGGTTCTTACTGAAAAAGATTGTGAGCATAAATTTAAATATTTGGTAATGACAAGTTTGGGGTTCTTATGGCCTGACTTTAAATATTAATTACAAAGTTCTATTAAGACCATCACATGTAACATGAGACTCTGTATACTTAATTGTGGATATTTGTGGATTCTTTGTCTTAATGTTATTGAGCTGAAGAAACTTGTGAGCTTTTACTAATCTGATACAGTTCAAGTGTTTAGTTAAAGCTTTCCTAGGGCTGAAATTCCTTATAGAAAAAAGTTGGCTATATTTAGTTTTTTAAATGCTGATATATTGCTTAAAAACAGATGAACAAGCATTTTGCATGGGTACTAATTAAAGGATATGAACTAGCTGCAATTGTTACCATACATTTATATATCAAGGAGCCATGGAAAAGATATACAGCAACATGAGTACATGAGTGTCCTCTTTCACAAAGCAAAGCCTTTCTTTTCCTACTAGAAAGAAGGTTATTTTACAGGTTTTAAACTACTGTTAGGCTGTATTTGGTCCTTCTGTCAGAAAAATAAGATTGCTTGGAGATGATTAATTTTGCTGTGTAAACAGCTACAAGACACATCAGATTATGTTGTCAGCAGAATTTCTGCTGAAGTGCTGGCTTCTCTAGTCTTCCCAATTCTACTCTACTGGGGATTGAAATATTTTCTTTTACTTTCAAGAGCAGTGCTACAGAGACACTTAACAGGGTCACGGCCTTTTCAGTCTGAATAGTTATGGCTTTTTTTGTTGATTGCTTACATGCAGATATTCCTGTTTCAGCTTTTCCAGATTCTTGGAAAATAGTTTTCAGTACATTGGGACAATTATTATAAATTCATTTATTATTCAGTGCTTATTTTATTTTGATGTAGTGGGGTTTTTATCCAAGACAGTGCAGATCAAAACAAGTAAAGGGATGCATTTATGCTGTAGACCACAGATATCTGTAAAATGTGTGATTTGTATTTTCGAGCTTTATGATCACTGTGAAGATATTGATTTTCATTGCTGAAGATGGTGATTTTCATTGCCTAGAGATAAAGTGKTCTGTGCACCAGAGATGTTCTTCTTCCACCTGACATGAAAAGGGCTCCATTTGGCCAAGTCGGTAAGTTCACCTTAGCTTGCTGTAGGGCTCTAGGACACATCTCCACAGCAGTTTGTCCAGTTTCAACCTGGTGCATGGTTGAAATGTACAGAAATTCCCGTGACAGTCACTGAAGGGTGTAAGGGACGCGTCCACCCCATGTGGAGCAGTGCAGCCCTGGAAGTCTGGAGCACGATCGCCAGTGCCCTAGACACAAGATTGAGCACGTCTCATTACACTGCGTGAGCCAGGAGGTAAATAGGTACATGCCAGATGACTCTGGACTGGAAAAGTACAACTATTGTAACAACAGGCTGTAGGCTGGGAAATGCAGGAGCTGTTTCCTAGACTACCTTGCAATGTAATTCTAGGACTTCCTTATGTCCCAGTTAAGCAAGCTCAGAAAATACTAGATCTGTCAACTTCTGGATTAGTTTACCTGTTTTACTGCACCTTCAAAGAACTGGTTCTACTAATGTTTGTCCTTCACAAAGCAGTTTGAGAAAATACAACCTCTCAGCAGTTAAACTAATGGCTTCTGAGTGGAAATGGTGTCTCATGGCTGCAGGCTTCATGCTCCAGTGAATACAAATTTGGCATATCAGTAGGTGTCTCGTAAGTGTTCTTGATCTCAGAGATGGAACTATGTGAATATGCAGACAAATTTGTGGGCTTTTATTTTCTAAAGGGAGATGAGAGCAAATGACATAGTGAGCTATTGTGAAATCTCTTGTCCTTTACAGTTTAGAAAAAATCCTTGGGAATGGAGGGACAGATTTAGTGCCACTTAACTAGATCAGTGTTGTTTTTTAATTACACTGGTTGCATGTCAGAAAAGTTGCCAGTATTGAATCTGATGAATGTGTAACCTGTTATCTTTCCATAGATCTCTCAAGTTTTGGAGGATGACAGTGCTGGCCTCAGCAAGAGAGTGTTAGAGAGAGGGGAGATCATATCTGTTGTGACTCACAAATATAACTGCCTTATTTTCCCTTATTTATTTTAATACTTCACTGTAAATTGATGCTATTTGTTTTATTTGATCTGATTATATCTTACTAATGTATTTGTCCAGCTGTAGTTTGAACTCGATTAGTTCTGTGCCTTTGGCTTTTAGAAGTTACAAATGAAAACTGTGTATTTAGACCCAGCAAGAGATGTGACAAGCTATCTACAGCAATCTACAGTAATCTACAGGCAGTAATCTACAAATGCAATTCATCATGTTTCATTATGCACTTCATTTGCTAGGCTAGAGTTTTTTAATTTTGCAAGGTGGAGACCTCACAGGACATAAAAATGCAACCATTTTATTTTGGTTTACTACTTTGACTTCATTTATCAGAGTTTGAGAAACTCCATCATTTCTTCGCTCAGTTAATTGTGAAGCCTGTGTTACCTAGAAAGACCTTGATTTTTACATAAGTTCTGATAGCAAGAATTGGTTTACTGAGTGTCAGAGAAAAGTGCAGATCCCAGCAGCTGTGGGTTCAGGAAGTTGTTCTCCATGTTGATTTCCCTTCTTGGAAGGCCTAGCTCTGTGGGAGATCCAATTCTATAACTGCCTAAACTACGTACATATATACATGGATTATAGTGCTTTACACACTGGAGAATGAGATAGTTAAACAGGTCTGATGGTACAGGAAGATAAATGAGAGCTAGGTGTTCAAGGACTGAACACAAATACAGCAGTAGTGTAAAAATTAAAGGAAGGAAAAAAAACCTCAGAGAATGAAGAACTAGAAATAGAGTTGTTTTGTTATTTTTAGGAATTCCTGCTGGTTGCATAGAAATCATTGAACTTAAAAGGTCGTGCTGTCAATGCTCAGCACCTTTCAGGCATTCATTTTAATCTAGTGCAGAGATCCAAATGAAGACTGACACTTGGAATTTGAAGGAGGCAATATAATTCTTTCCTAATTAAACATACTAGTGTTCTAGCTTGAAATCTGTTCTGGGAAACAGATCAGCATCATGCATCATGTTGAAGCCAACACTATTGATATTGACTTGAATCATGTAATATTTTAGGGCTGATAAGCATTATTTAATATTGCCTAAGAGTGGATTTTGATTTTCCTTTCATGTTAAGGAATTGTAATAGTTCAGGAAAGGAGTTTGTCAATATTAATTCCAGAAGAATTCTTAAGCATCTCTATAGCTATAAGATGTGTGAGTGCTTAAGCAATTTGGTTTCTGCTTTGCCTTTTTGGTTTCTTAAAAATCGGGGTGGGTGGGGAGGGGAATAAAGAAAAGAAAATATTTTTCATTAAGAGTGTGCCTAGCATGAAAAATATCACAAAACAGGCAGCAATTCTTACTGCAACAGCAAATACTCAAAAAAACTTACAAGTTGAACAATAAAATCGCAGACAATATGCTGTTATTTCCAAAGTAAACATTTTACCAAATAGGTTTTTGATACAAGGAACAAGATGTGCAAGGAACAGGGTGTGATATATATCCAATACAACATTTTAAACACATTTTAAACATCCTGGCTTTTCCCTTGGTTTTATTTAAATAAAGCTTAAATGGCTCCACTCAATGATGTTTTGCTTTGATTAAAAGAGGCAGTATTTTACCCATGTAGGTGGCTTATTTGGGGCTTTTTAAGTATAAGCAACATTTTCTTGTACATGTTCCTCCATATAATAGAATAAGAAAAAGGCTTTCATCCTCCATTTCCCTCTATAGAGAGATGAGCTAAAAAGTCCAAAAGTCCAATATACTACTTTTTCTTTCAGTGCTGATGTTCTGTTTTGGAACATGTGCTGACCTACTTTCCATRTGTCCAGAAAGAGAGCTGAAAAATTTTAGCTTAGTTTGCAGACTTGGATTTATTTTTCAGTGTATTTTTGTACATACTTTCATACAGATATGCAYACTCATACACATTGGCAAATGTGGGGGTTGATGTACAATTGCAAATCAAAATTGCCAATTTTGGTACCATTTCAAAGTAATAGCAGCAGAAATATGCTGCTAGACACCTTCCTTACAAGGATTTTACAGGAGGATAGTTCCAATCTAGTGGTAACATTATTTAGAGTTATATCATGACATAGAAAGTTTTCAGTTCCCAACTTCAAATAAGTTTGATACCTAAATAGAAACAACAAAAATTACTGTGAGAATTGCTGTAAGAATCTCATTATTATATTCTTCAGCATTGTCTTAGACACTGGAACATAAAACCCCTTTGAGTCATTTGCTTTGACTCCATGCATCTCTTTATACAGCACTCTGACCATCAAAGAAAGTTCAGCCCATTGGTTTGCCATTCCCAATTAAAATAATGATACATAAAGCTTTGGAATTGTATGAACAAATTAGGAGAAAACAAGTAATGATGAAGCCCTGCTCCAGCCCTCTGCTTAGGGCAGGAAAAATTTATCAGTCTTGGCAACTCTGTGCTCACATCTGAGCTCTCCCCAGCAGATTAGCTCTGCTGGTGGAAGAAAATCCTTTTTAGTGCATTGTAGTTCACTCACAATTACTGTAATGCCCAAGGTCTTGGTGTGGCGTTGCTCTCATCTAACCTATGTGAGCATTAAAAGGGTAAGCATCTGTGAGCATTAAAAGGGTAAGCATCTGTGAGTCTGAGTAAAAGGCTGCAGTTAAAGAGAAATTTCCCCTCTCCTCAGACAGAGGAGATGAATTCTGCCTTGCAGATGTATCTCTGCCAACTGCAGACGGGGTTTAGACTTGGCAACTTAATCTGTGAATGTCTGTAGCCAGGTGAGGGAAATGGAGTCTCTTTTCTTTGTATATACCACAGTATATTGATGTTCCGCAGGGAAAGGCAAGATTGAGGCCTCAAAATACCATAAATGGTAGATCTGAATCTTTCCATGACTGGCAGACATCTTACTTCTCTGCAAAGTATGATGGCTTTCTTAAGCTGAACTATGGAATTTTTGAAGGTCCAGAGAGGGAAAAGAAAAAGGAAAAAAAATTCTCTATTGTGAGTCCTCAAGCGTTCAGTTGTGTAAATTTATAGAACTGATAAGAGTGTGCATATCTATATGAAAGTATGCACAATAAGTTGATCATCATCTACAAATTCTTGTATTTTAAAAAGCCATCTCAAAACAAGGAATCTTTCAGCTTTATAAATAAAGGCACCTGAATGTTGAAGCTGAACTAGTATCACCCAAACCCAGTTTTTCTCACAAGAAGGAAATACTAGCATTGAAATAGATGAATTGTAGCATCCTCTGTCAAAGAAGGAGGGATAATCCTCTCATTGTAGAACAGGCACTCCCAAAAGCTAATTTTACCCTTGCCACTATTCAGTGTAGTTAGTGAAGAGTCAAAGGTTGCTCCCAGCCCTGAATCAATGGCTCAGTCCATGGGCTGTAAAACAGGTATGGGAGAARAGGCTCTCAGGCTGAAATTAGGCTTTGTGATTTAATTCCTATGAGTCCCTAGTACTTTCCAAAAGCCTGTCCTTTCCTGGCAGGAAAAACTCTGCAGCCTTCTGTATGCAATTGGTCAGACCCTCATTTACACTGATGTCTTGGGTTTTGTTTCTGTGCTGTATTATTCCCCATGCAAKATGTGTCCTGCTTGTTAGACTTGTGACACTTACCTGGAAATCTCATTTCTGCTAAAGAGTGATCTGAACTTCACCTATTTCTCCATGTGCTTCCAATCTTTGTTAGTTGCAAGGGAATCTCAGGTTATTTATGTCCCCTTGGACCCCCTATTATTTTTCACTCTCCCCAAAATTATTTGTTATGTTTGCACACTGTGCTGAAAGAGCTGTTTCCCCAATATTTGCTGCTTGGAGTCAAGACTTTGAAAGACAGCCCCAAATAATTCTCTCCACCTAAGAAAGCTAGAAATTATATGACCAGCAGTGCAAAATGCTTTAAGTAGGTCTGACCCTTGCTCTAGTACTTTTTCACTCCCATAGCTGAAATGTGTTCCCAGTGGAGAGCCACTTTGTCAGCTAAATTTATAGTGCTAACATGACAGTAGTGCTTAACTACAGAAAGGTGAGGGTAGTGATTCCAACGCAAACTGATTGAAGGACTTATCTTACTGATATATGTCTCCCTGAAAAGAATTAGTTTCTATAAGACTACCACTTTTTATTGGATGTTTGCATGATTGCAGAAGTCTTCAAGAATTTATTTGCCTGTTCTAGAGACTGGTAACAACTTGACTTTCCACAGATAAGCCATATCATGGTGTTCTGTACTATGAAAGGCATTAGTTCTTCAAATTCCTCTTGAAACAAACCTGAAACATTAGGAAATTATTGTTTATCCAGGCTATATGTTTGAGTATCTTTGAATCTGGATTAATTTCAGGACTATCATCCTGAGTCTAAAAGCCCGAATTAGCCAACAGTCCAGCTGAAAAATTTAGTGCTCCTCGCTATTTGGCCACTCAACTTCAGGGTTATAAAGCCTGGACCTGAACTTGGAAGAAGCATGAAAATAGTGGTGTTTCATGTACCTCCCTGGAGTGTGGAATGAATTACTGGAAAAATTCATAGGGGTTTCTCACTATATTTTGGGAGCATTTCAGGTTTTATCTTTCTTGGCAAGCTTTTTTTTCTCTCTAACTAAGCTCTTAATTGACTTTGTGGGAAATAAATCCCCTTTTTCTGAAGCGCTTAAGGACATTAAGGAGTGAAGGGTGTTTCCTTTTCATGAGAGCACTGATACATGTGTGGATTCATGTTCACAGTCAGTGGGCAAACAATTGTCTTAAATATGTGCTTGCTACAATAAGTGTCTGACTTAAACTAGGTTATTGCAGTTTCATTTTACACTGATGCTGTGCTTTTCTCAGTTGTTTTCATTTGTATTACTACTCAAAATAACGTTGTGTTGCTTTTTTTTAAAATTTACCAGTTACACAGCTGACATTCAGAAAAGTAACTCTCCTTTTCTATTCTGTTGTTACAAGAGTGATCTTTGTTTCTCATTTCCATTGTGTACAATAGTATGTGTGTATGTTTATATGCATATTTGGTGTTTATCTGCAGAGCCTTGGGCCACTGCAGCACTTGGAGCAACACAACCCCTGAGGGAGCATGTGCTAAGCACGGGACCTCTCTTCCCATTTTGTCCATATTAGAGGGCTTACAAAGTGAACACAACCACCTTCTTCTGCTAATTGTTTTGAATGCATTCACTGTTATTCTTGCAAATTCATTATCAAATTAGTCTAAATTGTAATTATCGCAGGCCTGTACAGGGTCACAAATAATGCCATCCAAATTTAATTTTTTTTCTAACATTTTGGGGTTTTTTCTGCTTGTATTAATTGTAACTGTGCCCACTGAGGGTCTTAATACGAATCTTAATGGAGAAATTGAATAATCTGTATACGTATGTACAGTTTTACTAGCCACATTAAATATCTATATATTTATATATAAAATGCATAGGTGCATCCGCTTAAACCTAACATTGCCATACAGGCTAAATAAAATTTATTATTTATTATTACTGTCATATTTATAGGAGGGTAAAAGAACATGATGTTTTTTCAGTTGTGCAAAAGAACAGTATTTCAGGCATGATTTGGAAACCATCTTGTCATGCTGCTGATTCTTTAAGAAGCTGGAGGAAAATAATCAGTAAAATTGTGAGTTTTAAAATGTTTAAAAAGGTGATGCACTTCAGTTATGTTCTCATACATCTCCAGGAAACAAGGTGGATGAAAGAGTACCTTAAAATATCTCTGACTTCAAGTAACTCTGTACAGCATCTCTTATTCCTCTTTTCATGTTTTATGGATCTTTCTCCCTTTTTCATTCTTAAGGCACTTGGAATTTTTCACTTAGCCTAAAGCTTGCTTTAGGGGTCAGCCCCTGTTTCTGCTTGCCGAGCAGTGCTCACTGTTGCTCTGTGGCAACACTGTGTGTCAGTTACTTGCCGTTGGCCACTGCTTCCTGTGGTTTGGAGACCCTGAGTTTCCTCACACCCTTTCCATTTCCTGATTCTTTTCACATGTGTACTTGTTGTCATTTTTTAATCTCTAAGTATGGTGGGTTTGGGGGTAAAAATTCGCATGTACTATTCAGGTAGCCGTTCCTTTCCTTGCTTTTTCTCTTTCTTTCTGTGACACTGTAAGAGAAGCTCCCTTCTCTTGTGTCCCTTTCTCACTTGTGTAGAGAAACTTCCCCTCAGCCATTCTTATTTTGCCCAGACTTACTGCAGGTGGGAGAAGGAAAAGGGGGGAAGAGAGGCACACAGAGAGAAGCAGTAAGCCAGTGCACAAAAAATGCTTGTATTATAACAGACATATCCTACTGTATTGCACTGTTAGGTGCAGTAAGAGGTCCTTATTAATACTGTTCAAATGCAAAATAAGTACTTATTATAAAAGTACTGAAGTTTAATGTGGTACAATTAAACAGGGACAGAAGTTCACCTGTGGGATTTTTGTTTCTGTAACTGGAGCTTTTAAAGATCGTTTACACATTCTGCTTTATGATGCTGTAGAGATTCTTCTATACTGCTGTCTCCTGTAACAAAAGCTGAAACTCACGCTGGGGTTGAGCATCAGTCAGACATTCAGAATTGTTTCTAGAGCTCTGGCCTCAGGTGGAGTGCCTTCATTTTTATATTGATTGCTCTCACACTTGTGATGATGATCTTCTCTAAGAAGTACTTTCAAGTTCCAAACAGGGTGACTTTTTTCCTCTCTATCTGTGACATTTTTTTTACAGAAGCTGACATGCTGTTATAATCTCTCAGATATGTGCTAACAAAATTTATTTTATGTAGAACACTGAACAGTCAGAAGTAGATTTAAATAGAAAATTGTCTCTGAAATCTGTAACTTTCATATTCATAATTTGCTCACAGAATTCACTTTCAACATAGAATGCAAGAGGAAAACCATCTGCCATGTTTATTCAGGACTAATACTACCCCTTACTAAGTAAAATTCCTGCAGMGCCTCAGGTCTTTCTCCTACCACTGTAACCAGAGCGTAGGCTTAATATCCCAGATTGCAGCAGAATAATATCAATCATGATTTTGTGATTGCAAGTGTTACCCTTGTGGAGATTCTGGCAAGTTCCACCCTCAGCCGCTGATCTTTGGAAGATGTTCAGCTGCTGACACTTGGGCAAAGCGCAGTTTGTCGACAGCTCACAGGCCATCTGTGAGGAGCCCTGTTAGCTATCTGGGTTCCTGTGCTGTGCCTCTACACTGCACACTGCCAGAAAATGCCTTGTTTCCTGGGTTTGTGCTGCTTTTCTGTTGGAGAAGGATTCATTTTCGAGTCCTTGGAAAAATAAGGCTGCGACAGCTATCGTGTAATGGGAACATCAGCGTGAAGTGAAATTACTGCAAATAGATGTTAGCATATGAATTGTTCTGCCTATGAAATGCCATGATATAAATCAGCTTTCTGTTCTAATAGGGGAGATGCATATTGTGGATCAAACAGTAAAGGAATAATAGTATCTTAGAATCAGATTATACCTTTAACTATATGTTTTGTTTGTTAGTAGCAAGCAAGAACATGACTTCAAATTAAAAATGCTTATCTTCTTTCACCTGAAGGACAATGCATTTGAAACACTCAGCCAAATCTATTCTTAATATTCATTGCTTAAAATAAACATTCCAGCACAGAAAGCAACTCTGTAAAAGCTCTGTTCTTTTCTTCATGTTTTATCTGTTAGTATTTGAGAATCTGAAGAATTGTCTGGGCTGAAAGCCTACTTCTCTTTTCTGTGACTAAAATTTTATGTTAAGTTAACAAATTAAAACCATAAATATAGTGCATGATATGATGAACATCTAATACTCTTATTTAGCTCCTTGAAGGTCAGGTGTAGCCTGGCAACTAAGTCCTATTTGCACAATTCTATGAGTCAGTGTTTGCTACAGGGTAGAAATTAATGTGAACCTACAATGATCTCTTTGCTGTCTTTAAGATTATGACCATGACTGATTATTTGCTGACCTTTTCTTCTTATACTCGCTTCTGAAAAATGATGCTTGACTATAGAGAAATTTTTTGGATGCTAAGGCTGTACCTAGTCTGGACTCTGCTTGTAACAGCCTTAAACTGCAAGAAATAGGTTAATTTAAGCAGAGAACGTGTCAGAGGTTCACATCCTATGGATTAAAACAACTAGGATATTCCGGAAAATTAAACAAATAATCTTTTGATCAACAGTTTGAGGATTTAAACAGCTGTATGTTTCCCTCATTCCTATTTTTTGATACCCTGTTTTCTCTTCCTTTGTTATTTTGCTTTTCTATTTGAAATGCAAAGCAAAACAAGTTGAGAGACTTGACGGCATAGATAACTTTGCAGGTCTGTGATGGTTCTGCTACATGTAGCAGGTGAGACTTGGATAATAAATAAGCTTATGGGGGACAAAAGAACAAGATTCGTTTGCTAAATTGGTGTGTACAGTTAAACAGTCTCCTGGGCAAGCAGGTACCCAGGAATATTCGTCTAGATTGGTGACAGCTTCATTTCTTTGAACACATCTGTAAAGCATACCCAAATGAATTAAGTAGCCTGAACATTTCCTTTATAACCTTATTTAGACAAATATTTTAACTAGGGGTAACCTGGCACAGTTACTAAAAGAAACAATTTGTATATCCCCATCCTGGGTGCTTACTGTTGTGTTTTTGTCTTTTAACTACAAATAAATAGGTAAATAAATAAATAAACAAAAGGTCATCCAGGTTTGTGCCATAGCTTGTTGTGCAGCATCACAAAATGGGTGCTAATGAAACAAGGGGGGAAGTTTAAACTGTGCTGGTTTAAAATGTTAGCAAAGCTCAAACTTTCCCTTTCTGACATTGCAGTTCCTCCAGCATACATGGCTTAGAGGCCTCTTTCTCCCTTGAGGTACCATTCTATTCTGGTGTGTGTAACGTGGTGGGAAGGGCCATGCAGTCATAATAACAATTGGCTTACTGCACTTGAAATATAACAAGATTTAATGCTGTATTAGTTTTAAAAAGACAACAATAATTTCCCCTGTGAGAAAGCTTTTTTATTTCCTTATCTGAACCAGGCTAATTTTGTGACTTCAAATCTCTRTTTCTGCAGTACAGAGTAACATCCAAATACAAATCAAGCATCAGTTACGTTCAGCACTTATTTACCAAACCTCAGTCATAATAATTAGTAGTAGAAACTGCAGACACTACAAGTGGGTAGTCTGCTGGAGGCAGGGGGAAAGATGTTCTGATTTAGCCTTTGACTGTAATGGATAAACCAAATGGTTATTATACTGGCCTTTTAAAATCATAAGAAAATACTGAACTGCTCCAAACCTACAGAGAACCCTAAAGATTTATAAGCCTTTGCCAGCCTGAAAATATAGCCAAATTATRATTCCTGGTATTTGTTTTTCATAATTTGAGCACTTTCATGATTCAGTTCTGAATGTAACACAGTAATTATTTTCCTTTAGTAATCTCTTCAGTGTCTCTTGTGTAGACCTTTGGCACGATAAACAATAGTTAAACTACTAAAATGACACTTAGGCATCTCATTCTCAACAACCTTCAGATACTACCAGAACCTTCCGTTTCTAATTTATCACTGTATATTCCTTTGCTTTACCTGCTTAAGATTTTCACTTTTCAGAACAAGCATTTGCCTGTCTTGGTTTTCAGTTCTGAATGAATTTTCAAAGTATGTGTTCTAGAGCAGATCCTATAAAAGGCAATTTGAAAGCCCCTCAGGGTTAAACTGTTCTTAGATTTCTGTATTCAATTGCTGGACCAGGGGTTTGTGCCCTTGACAGATTTTCCCCATCTGAAAGAGTATGACCACTACACACATTTGAGTGTCCCAGCAGCCATTTCTGCTGTTGGAAATGTTCCACTCGTTATGAATATTCATTGGGCTGGGGAAGGTAAGAGTGTATAGTGCAGCAATTGTATCACTCAGTGAGAATGTGGGACACTCACTTTCAAGTCACTCTTCTAATGAATATTTAATTATTTATGTGTGTTGGAGTTTTTTAAGCAGGAAAAGTTAAGGGCTGTTTTCAGAACATCCTGTAACTTGGTGCTTAGGTCACTTACTGAAGATGTTGAAATTTTATTCAAAGCTTCTATCAGATTTCAGTTTACAGTTCCTCARAAGTTAATTCCTGCATTTTTTATTTCTCAGTCATCACACCTGGTTCAAATATATTTATTTGCTCAGATTTAAGCATTTTCTGTTGTTTTGAAAAACATTTGAATAATTTACTTAAGTTTAGTTGGGCTATTAGGAATGGATTGAATATTTTTACGCTGATTCAGTCAAAGCTGAAAAAAACAAATGGGGTTGGAAGAGAAGGGAAAGCAAGAAAAACTTYTTGGACGTATTTTTTGTTGTTTTTTAATTAACTGGGAAAAACAGGATAATGTCCACAGCTGCTACAGGTTTGAAGGACATGAATTAAGAATTTTTGTCTCTAATGAGGAAGACAAACGTGTAGAGAAATTTTAAAAATGTAACAGCAATTTAGACACACAATTCCCTTTGGTTATAACCTAATTCTCACCACCTAACCTCTTTTGGAATCCAGTGGAATTTTCAAAAGCATATTTCTACATGTAGAAAGAGCTCATGATCC
Organism: Malurus melanocephalus; assembly: GCF_030028575.1. NCBI lineage: Eukaryota > Metazoa > Chordata > Aves > Passeriformes > Maluridae > Malurus > Malurus melanocephalus. The sequence goes on from NW_026623967.1 coordinate 88,042, forward strand.
TTAGAATACTCAGCAAGATCAGAAATAGTCAGTTTGCTATCTACATTAATGTTCATTTGGTTTAAATGATAAGTTTGTTCTGAATGCAGGGTATTATTTCTAAGTCCAGTGTATTTAAGATTGGATCCTTACATTCCTAATTTAAGCCTTCAGCCCAATGCAGTATAATTCCCGGAGGAACAAGACAGAATCCAGCAGACTATTTGCATCCTTGTGTGTTTCTAACACAATAAAATACTTTTCAAAAGCTACACACATTATATATATATATATATATATATATATTTTCCCCTCTTCCCTGCCAAAAGCATGTAGATGAACCATTTACTTCTTCTCAGCAATAATAAAGGTTGTAGTGAATTTCACACAAAAACTATATTTGGAACAGCCAACATTTTGATCTTTACCCCAGTCATACAATGCACCCTGTCTTTGGGAAAGTACTTAAAGCATTCATGGTTTAAGTGTTTTAAAAGAATTGGAGAAAGCAAGTTCTATCTTCAGGTGTTAAAATTATTTTTCCCTTGGTATCCATAGTTGAAACATTATTTACTCTCACTTTGAATTATGACTCTACTTGTTCACTTTGCCGTGTTAAGTGCTGGTTTTTACCAGAAAAATCCATGTAGTGAGAAGATTTGTTAGTTGTAATTTACTAATTAATTTTGCCTCATTTATGGTAGAATTCAATAAGAAAATTAGCAAGTTTATAGAAAATATTTGAATTTGTCTTGTCTTAATTCTGAACATTTGAGAAAGGAAGAACATATCCTTGAGGGGCTCAAAAGATTTAATTGAGATAACTGGAACAAAACAAAAAAAGTACCTGGAGTTTTAGTTAAATGGAGAATTTAGAGACCATCTTTGTCATGTATTTAAATGTCTTATTTCTACTAGTCAGCAGTTACATAGAGAGAGAAATCAGTCACATCATCACATCTTTGATTTTACCAGTAGGAAATAATATTATTGCTCCTTGGGGGAAGAAGCCCCAAACTGATAGTTGTGGCCATAAAACCCTTTGTGATTTGGACTGTTTATCAATCTTTAAAATGTAATTTTGTGAAACAACAAAACCCAGACATACTGTTCAGGTTGTGTCTTTCCCCAGACAGGTCCTCAGGCATCTGGAGTTGGTGGTTTGGTTGGTTGTTGTTTTGCCATTGTTTGTTTTGTTTTCTGTGTGGTTTTTTGTGGGTTGGGGTTTTGGGGTTCAGTTTGTTTTTCTCTCACACAGTTTTCTTTTTATAAGGTTAAGCAGCACTTGTTTTACTTGCCAAGTTAATGAACTGTTAATGAACTGATCTGAGAAATGCTGTGGTGTAATATAAACCATACTAGCCCTAGACAGTGCCTCATATTAAATTGTATTTCTCATTTTGCGGAAACTGTGCTGCTGAGCTCAGGTTGGTTAAACTTCCTAATTACCTCAAAACTTTTAAACAAATTATTTCAGCCAGTCTCCTCCCTGTGCTGTTTCACTGGTCCAAGGAGGGGCGATGCAGTAATTCTACACCTGTCCCAGCACACGCCTATCAACCTGCTCAACTTCCCCAGYGAGTGAGTTGAGCATGAGAACCTCTGAGATTGCTCGGGTGTGTGACCACTGGTCTGGACACTTCTGGGGCTTGGGGCTGGCTTTGGGCTGGGGTGGCTTTAACACTTAGTGCTCCATGATGGCACTTGATGATAGCAGCTTGTACTCCAGGACTAAGAGTAAACTGAACCTCCATCAGATGTGTTATAAGTCAGCAAGACTGAGAAGCCTGCCACCAGACATGCTGCTAGAAAATGATCTTAAAGGAAAGTTTCAAAAAAATTTTAGGAATATAGACCCTATACACCCAAGACGCACTAAGAAAAGACCTTCTRTATTTTCAGGTATGAAATGCTATTTTAATAATTTGTCAGTGCAGTGTCTTTCAACCTTTTTGGTAATTGAAGGATTCAGCAGTTGATTCCAGTCAGAACTCATTCTGTTTTAAAGCCTAAGACAGTTTTCTTGGATAGATTTAATCAAGTACCATTTATGTTAAATTATGTCAGTCATTATAGTCAAAATGATGGAACCAAAAAGAGAGTCTTCATGTTTTTGATTTCATGTTGCTTGCTTGAGGGGATTTTTTTTAATACTTATCATTTAAAGAAAGCCAGTTGTTTCTCGAGAGCTTTAAACTGCATTTTGCTTAGCCACATTTATTTGTAAAACAGTCAACAGCTATGCTATAAGAATCTCCCTTGCTCTAATGCTCTATCTGATTGCTTTTCTGGAGAAGAGAGGTTTGGGGACTTCTTCAGTCTAGCAGATTTTTTTTGTGTGTGCAGCCAGAAATTAACATCCCTGACTAATCAAATGCATGCTTTGAATTCCTGATTTGAACTGGAGCCTGTAATGTCAGGAATTAATTATTTAGTTTAACTCTCTAGTTGTTAAGAAGTAGGAACAAGGTGTGAGTGGATTTCAATCAAGCTAATGGCAAGTGTGGAATATTTTGTTGTGTTGTACTTTTAAATTATTTTAAATGTGCCTAGAAGTAGGCAACAGAATAGCATGAGGACAAATGATTTGTTGAAAAACAATCAGGTCATCTTTACGAGGAGGGCTTAAAAGGTTCTAGGGGGGAAAAAATCACTACCAGCTCATCCCTGCTGAAACTGAAAATGTGTTTCTGTGAGGCGATCAGAGGAAATTAAATCCTTCCTAGAAACAAAACTTTTTTGAATAAAAGTATCTCCCTTTCCAGATGAAAATTAAGGTTTTCACATTTCTATGGGCAGATCTTTGAAGAGCTGTAAAGTATATAAAATAATTTAATGTTTATTTTATATTTCTTAGTGACAGCTAAGGGTACCTTTTCAAGAGCTGACTTCACTGGTGAAGGGAAGGGACTACAATGTTAAAAGATGATACAGGGCAGCTTTGTTTGTATGCAATTTAGATCCTCTATTGTATCTTTGTTAAGGTACTTGAAATATTTCAATATCTTAGGAAATAAAGCTTTCTTCCCTCCTTCCTATTCTACTTCCCTAGCTTAAAAAAAAACAAGCAAAAAAAGGCTTAGCAGATCTCAAGTCAAGTGACTCAGACATGCCCAAGGCTCTTGGGCTTCCCAGTGCCTGAACTGGCTCTTCCAAAGGTGATGCAGTCTGTCCCAAATCACATTATTTTGGACAGGATAGACCCTTTGTATCTTACCTGCCTTTGTATCTTATCTGTGTCTCAGTTCCCACTTTATCTTTTACTTGTCTTTTCTGCTCCTTAATTACTCTGTGTTTTTTTCTCCTGTAACTTTTCAGGTTTCTTCCTGTACATTGGCATTTTCGATAGGAAAAATCATATTAAATATTACCCTTGTTCTTGGTCCTCAAAACCCATACTCTGTTGTGCCTTCCCAGATTTCACCTTTATTCTGTGTTTTTCTTTTCTTTTTTTTAATGCAATTCTTTCTCTGTGCTCTTTGTGTACCCTCCCAAATTACCATATTAGCAGTAGTACTCCTCCATTCTTTGTGCTGTGTCAGATATGAACACTTTAATGCAGTTTGTGTGCCTGGAACACTGTCATTCTGCTTATGAAATCCACTGCAGATGTGTTACTGTACACTCAGGGGTACTTAACTCAAAGGTAATGCAAATTGATTCCTATAAGCAACTGATGGAGCATGATGGAAAGATGGGTGTAGCCTTTCTGTTGGTAGGTCAGCAGTATACATGGGAAAAGCTTTATTTGATTTGCTTTTGAAAACAGTTAACAAAGTAAACTGGAAGCCCTCTAGACCATTGTCTTTCATGCTGTAAATGAAAGTTAGAATAAAAACAGAGCTGTGTTATAAAATCAGGGAATGGTCTGGGTTGGAAGTGGCTTCTAAAATCATGTACAACCACATTACAGGGAGCAAGGGTATGTTCCATTATTATCGGGTTGCTCAAAGCCCTTTCCAGCCTGGCCTTGAGCACTTGGGACGGATAGATAGATAGATAGATAGATAGATAGATAGATAGATAGATAGATAGATAGATAGATAGATAGATAGATATTACATATAAATAAATAGATATTACATATAAATAAATAGATAGACATACTGGCTCTGCAGTCTTTTGCTGAAGCCATCTGAAGAATGTGGTAATTCCTACTTCCTTGTTTCAGCATAGTCATCTATTAATATAAGTATTTTAAATCTGTATAATTTTGACTCTTCCACCTTCTTCTAATCCCTGTATCTCTGCTAAGTATTTTATCATATCATTAGCCTGTCTTGTATTTAAGACATTGTTCCAATTTAGACTGAAGTCATGGACTTCCTATTTACTTTTATTCTATCTTACAGAGCTTTGCTAGAAAAATAGTGAATAGTGACACACCAAGGCATCAAGCTGCTATGAAATGTGTCAGTCCATCCATTGGGGCTCGTGTTTCAGAATGGTGCAGACTCAGACAGGAATCTTGCATACAATAGGCTTGTTTTACATTCTTTTCTTAACTGTGGCACCTAGAAGCTCACCCTTTAAAAATGAAAGCTGAAACGTGAGAAAAGGGAGTTGTCTGTCTCTCCTGCTACCATGAAGTTAGTCTTTCATGTGTCCCTGGGCAGGACTGTCCAACCAGGGGTGTCACTGGGTTATTGTGACCACCCTCATCCGGCAAGGGGAAGACAAACGGTGTGCTGAGAAACCATGGCATTGCCCAAGGGATACACTGCACAGAGATTTATACCTTTTTCTTCTTTTGCAAAGCACTTCATTTCTTCTTGACCTTTAAATCTGAAACGTTTGGAGCTGCTGTATACTTCAGGACTTCACTTACATCAACTGCCGATACATAAATATTAGTTTTTAATTGTTTTCATGGTTATGCTTTTAAAAAAAAATGACAGGCACAAGGGAGCATTATCAACATTATAGAGCCATTTATTATCAGTAGAGAGGTTCATCACCTTAATTAGTGGAGTTTGTACAGATCTGCTGATACGGTCTCAGTTCAACATACTCTCATAGCTGTGACTGAATCTCACTCTGGCAGGACCATGGCACAAAGCGGGCCATGTCTTGTCTTTATCAGAAGATAAAACCTTCACTTGTTAATGAGAGAAGTGTGGTTCAAAGACGGAGTGGACAACAAAGGGACCTTAGCAGACCATGCCTTGACAGAGCTAGCTAGGAAAAGTAAATTGACATAACTGAAGCAGCATAAAATTAAAATGGATTAGGCTAAACATCATGAAACATGTATGCTGACTTAGGTTCAAAAGCAAAATAGCCTGAAGAAAATCGGTCTGTATTTTTTTTCATTTCAATCTAGCGAAGTGTAGGTTGAGTTTTTACTCCTGTTGCTTTTTGGAAGAATGTTGCTGTTGTTGTTTCATTTTGTCTTTATACATGGCAAAGACATTAGGTTATGGCTGGGAATGTAGAAAATAGAATAAATAATGCAGAAATTACAAAGGTCTAAGTGCTAGAAAAATGTAATGGTCAAGTTCTACTTGGAAGCCATTTGTATTGTGAGCTAGGATTATTTGTTTAAGTAACTGCCATTGAAAATCCACTTCTAGTACTGTTACTAGTGTCTTGCAGGCTTTTTTTTCCTTCTCCTTCATAATTTCCATGTGTAGATAGTCTGTATTATTGTTGAATGATGCTTGTTCACTGATGTGTCTGTTTTGAAGAATGGAAGGTGAGAAAAATACTTGGGGTTTTCTGCCTCTCCCAGGGTCAGGCATGCCTCCATTTCATGGCAGTATGTGCCTCAGGTATTGCCTTCCCAGCCAAAATAAGCTCTGTGTATTCTGTGGGACAACACATTATCTCTACTTTAGGAAAAGCAGTGTGATGTTGCTGTGAGTTAATGTAAAGAAGAGCAGTGGTTAAAGTACTTTACAGAGCTGCTCAAAGCAAGCATGTGGGTTGCTAGTCTGTGATTTTACAACATAATAATTAGTATTTTGTAACAAATTCACTGCTTTGTTTTTTTTCAGTGAAAATATTGTCACAGTTAGAAGTCTTGAGGTACTCTCTCAAAGCATTTCTGGAGTGCAGACCAGCACACAGTCTAGCAAAGTCACTTTCCAAAATAAGTAAGTTGATTTCATGCCATATTTGCATGTAAATTATAATAATAAAAATAATAAAGTAAGAGTTTTATATATCAGAAAAATACTTAAAAGTTGTCCAATAGTGATGTGAATAAATGATTTAATTTCTCATGAGTCGTGCAGATAAAACAGCCAGTATGTGTGACTTACTTTTTACTTTTGACTGGCTATGTTAATTGGGAAASACTTGCCAAAATCTAATTACTTTTAAAAAGGATGCCTAAAGTCATGGGTACAGTATGTGTCTTGATTCAAATGAGTAATAATGAACTGTCTCCAGTATTTTAATTTGGTGAAGATTTGAATATCCTACCTCCTCTGAATCAATTGTGCTGCATGGCATTAATGTCTGCTTGTGATCTGCATATGATAATTGCTGTTCACTTATGGTGCCCCTGTGTCACCCAGCACAGTGACGTTTGGGACACTGGCCAGTGATGGTGTTGCATATTACAAGTGTCATCCAGCAGAAGGGAAGGCAATTCTGACTTGTCCCAAAGTCCCTTCTTGACTTGAAAAAAATTGGCTTGGTTTCCCATTAATACCATTACCAAGACCTTCTCCTGACTGAAAATGCAGGAGGAGGGAGTGGTCGCATTTTTTGTTATTGGTTGTTCATATTGTAAGCTGGTGTTWGTTCTGTGTTACTGTTTTTTATTGAGCTTTATGTTAGGATATGCTGTTGGTGCATTGCTGGTTGTGTGTACAACCATTCATCTGGGACAGTGGCTACTGCTTTATTAATAGATATCATAAAATTGATAATATCTTGCTTTGATCTGGCCTTCTGCATTTTTGTGGTCTCGTACAATTTCTACATGTATTACTTAATGCTCTCTTCAGCATTTAGTTCTTGCATATTTCTATTAAAGTGGCATTTTCTTCAGGAAGGATGGGTTGGTGATTCAGAAAAAAGCTCAGGATTCTGCATGAAGTCTGATGTAATAGGGGCATGTTGTCAGACTTGTTTTCTTCTTGGGTTCACTGGTATTTTATGGAGTGGGCAGAATGATTTCCAAATGCTCTTGTAAGCAAGTGATGAAGATGCTACCTCATCTTTAAGTTGTATTTGGGACTTAAAGGAAGTTATCTATGTCCATTGGAGAGTAACCTGAAGATGAAAATGAGGGAGAAGTTAGGGAGGAAGGTGAGGTTAAGATAAAGTAGGCACCTTCTGCTATTATGGCTTGGATTTTTAATTTTTGATTTGGTTGTTTGTTTTAAAAGCTGTTCAGTTCAAACTATTTTAAAACTGATTGTTTTAAAAACTGCCTCCTAGATTTAAATTGCCACCGTTGGTTGTTATAGATGTTGACTCCTCTTTAAAGCAAAGACTCCAGTGTTCAAGAGAATGAACCCTGTTGTATTATACATTAATACACCTCAAATCTTAGATGTCTAAGGGTTTTTAGACTTCATTGTGCTGAAAGACCTTACAAAGCAATTATATCACTTGTGTTCTGATTTCAGCACAGATTTCTGTGTGTACTGCCTTAGAAATGAGAAAAAATAATCTGGTTTGGTAATATGGTTTGTCAATTTCACCCTTTGGCTCTCTGCTATGGTCTTTCTAGGCAATAATAGTCTAAGTGTAGAGGAAAATCTTAAAACTTGTGCCAAATGCTCACCTGGGAAATATAACAGTTTTGGGGGTTTTGTATGTTTATATGACTTTCAAGAAGAAGCATTGAACTAATATTTGACGCCAGTTGTATATCAAAGAAAGTGTATCAATATAAAACTTACCAAATTTTAAAATATTAGTCACTCGTGTGCAGTAAATCCATGAGGGTTTGTTGACATTATTTCAATGTAAATCTTTCTTTGGCCATCAAGAGGCAATAGAACTTTTTATTCTCTTTCTCTGATTTAAGATACACTGTGAACAGTGCAATCACCATAAAAATATGTCCATCTTGGGTCCACAGAGATACATTTTTGTACTAATAGATTGGACAGATTGACAACAATATTTTTTCATAGAGTTGTGAAATACATGCTTTCATACATGGAAGTCAGGCATTAATTTTAAAGTCTTAGAGTAGTGCATCTGCAGTAATGAAAAGCTTATCAACCAAGTAAAATGTTTTTAAAGAATATATTGTCATAATAGCTTTGATTTAACCTTCTGGCTGATACTCTGTTCCTCTGCTGAAGAGCAATCTTCACATAAGCAAGTGTAGATAATGACACTGAAGTATGTTCTCTTTGCAATCTAATGGGTCTGTGGACTGCATGCAAATCACTCAGAATATATTTCTTCTGTAGTGCTTGTTTAATTTTAGATACTTTTGTACACTTGTTGGGTGCATTTGGCAGGTAATTAACCTTCAGGTGTTTATACTTTACACATTTATACATTTAATTTGAGCATACTGTATCCAAGTTAAATCACCTGATAATCTTGGAATCTCTGAAATAAAAAATTGCATTGTTTTCATAATTTTCTTTTTTTTTCTGTCTTACTGTACCTGAAGGTGAATTACAACAAGAAGTTTAAGATTCTCTGAAAATACTTGCTTAATTTCAAGAATTATTTTTAAATATCAGTATTTTATTAATCTGTCTGGGTTCTAGACTGTTTTGCCTGAAGATGGGTGCACATAGTAGAATTCATCTTAATTACAAAAGACTACCTAATGAAAACTCTTAGAATACCACTGAAGTGAGTTAGAAGATTTTTTTTTTTACTGCTTCTCATGATAAAAGATGCCCTTATGGATGAAATCCGTATGGTACTTCTGGTAAACCAGCTCTAGGCAGATAGATGCTGAATTCATATACTTAGGTTTTCATAAAAAACCAATTTAATCCACTGTGGCTCTCGTATTAATTTTCTTTCTCGTTATTAGTTAAGAGCAGTTATTTAAGAATGGGGGTTTCTATTAATTTGGGGGGTTGGATCTCAAATTAGGAACCTCACAGAATGAGTAGGTCATTCTGTATTATACCTGGGGTTTTTGGGAAATTGAAATTGCAGAATGTTTCACAATATGATATCAATTTAAATTCCTTTTGCACTGGATATACTGATGTGTATTTGCTAAACAAAGGTAAAATGCAGTATTATATTTAGAGGCAATTTCAAAGACCTAGCAAATGTCTGTTCATGGTTTTCAATAATGTACTTAAGTTGTACTTAAAATTTATTGAAGTAAGAAATCTTTTCCATCTATTACTGGAAGCTATTTCTATTTCTAGGAAAAAAAAGTCTGTAGTTATGCAATGCATATTGTGTGTCATGCAATCGCATGGCTCCTGTTACAAGGACCTGCTGTGTAGTGGGCTTTTTATTTATTTACTTGGTTTATAACTGCCTGAGGGTATTGATGTGACTTTCTGTGGGATTTTGCTCTGTGTATTTGGAGTTGCTGTTTCACGTTGGCTGTAATGGCAACATGCTTTATTTTCAGAACATATTAGAGATTGAATGTCTGTATGGTATCTATATGGTCAATTTGTTGTGAATTATCTGCTATCAGAGTAAACCTTTTGTGGGCTAATTTATGCTGCAAACAATAAAAGGTTGGCACAAAAGTTTTTCAGCATAATGTTTAGGTCTGTGTATTGGTAAGACGAGGCATAGTTCACAAGTGCCACCTTTGTAACTGGGATCTCATTTGTCTGCATTCCCTTTTTCATTTAGTCAGTCTCTTACTGGCCTGTCCTCTCCTGTTCTTTTTATCCAAGTCAGAGAAATCTCCCTCTAGCAAAGTTCCTCAATTTCTTCTGCATTTTGCCTGGAAAAAGTAACTCTCCTAACAATTCTCAGACCCAGTTCAGAAGCTGGCAAGAGAGAACAGGATATTGCCATGAGCATTTAGATAATGTTTCACTATGCACTTGTAGGCTGCTCCATGGCACCTGGCCTTGTGGCAAGAGAACAGCCCTAGGTGTTAATGTGGGCACAGCATTCATGGTCCAGTGTGGTTGGATCAAAAGTCTGTCCAGCAAGACATAACTTTAATTACCATAGAGGTCACTAAAACTCAGCACCAGTTTGTTCAATGAGTCACAGTGAAGTACTTTGGATAAGACTTGTTTAGATTTATCATGTTCAATTACTGACTCCTCTATAGAGAATCATTCAAGTATTAAATTTCCACAAGTCGCTGAGGCTCTATTCCCATGTAAAAATTCTAATCTGCAGAAGAGGTTTTACAATTACAGAAAGATGCCAGGATGAAAGAGGGATGATGAGAAAAGCAGAATACCAGAGACTAAATTAAGCTCACAAGATGGAATTTCAAGGTCTGAAATGTAACTTTCTGCCCAGTGAATTGAGGATAAGCAAAACATTTGCGTACAAGTCCAATTTTAAATCCATTCTGGAACTAGAAAATCAGCAGTTCTCTCTTTAGAAGCTAGTTATAATGTAATTTAAGTTTAGGTTTGTCATACTAAATGTTGTTGGACTCTTAAATAAGAGTAGTGTTGCAGTTTGTCCTTTATCTGGTTTCAGGGTTAAGAATTCTTCTGCATAATCTACTGTTATATTTTTATTCATCCCACTAGAAAGCCTATCCTAAAAGAGGCCTCAATGACTGTGTAAATGTCAGTCATCAGTGAGGAGAATGATGGTGATGGAGATTGAAAAGGCCCAGGTAGTCAATGCTGCCTTTTCCTCAGTCTTCACCTTCAGGACGTCTTTAGGAATCCCAGGCCCCAGAGACCAGAGGGAAGGCCTGAACTAAGCCTCACCCTTGGCACAGGGATGACAGGTTAGGGAACATTTGAAACAAGCTGAACATCCATGGGACCTGACAGGATGCAATCACAAGTGCTGAGGAAGACAGCTGGCATCACGGTCTAACCAGTCCTCATGGTCTTTGGAAGCTCATGGCTACTGGAGGAGGTTCCTGAGGACTGGAAAAGACCAAATGTGAGTCCTTCCTTCAGGAAAGGCAAGAAAGAGGATCTGGGAGCTGCTGGCTGGTAATCCTCACCATAATCCCTGAGAAAGTGATGGGGCAAATAATCCCATCATCCATTTTCAAACATAAGAAAAGTAAATGACTGGCAGCAACCAGCATGTTTGTATGAAGGGGGAAATCATGCTTTATGAACTCGATATTCTTCTAAAACAAGATAGCCCGCTTGGTGGATGATGAAAGATCAAAGGATACTGTTTGTTTCAACTTTAGGAAGGCTTTTGACAGTATCTCTTGCAACATCATCGCAGACAAACCGATGAAATCCAAACTCGATGAGTGAGCAGTGAGGAATGTTGAAGGCTGAACTCTGGGCTGACTGGGTTGGGATTGGCATCGTGAAGGCTCACAGGAGGTCAGTCACTAACAGCGTAGCCCAAGGCTTGATACTGGAGCCAGCACTGTTTAACAGGAATCTTGTGAAGCTCAATGAAAGGAGAAGTCCAGTTAAAACAATTTTAACACAGTTTTGTTCCATATTTTCCCTACTACTTTTACAAAGTACTTCAATTCACTCTGTATTACTGAAAATCTTACCAATTCTTACTCTGCTTTCCAAAATTATAATTGTTTAAGCATTTCCTGATTATTTTGTTCATTGACAACCGTTCTCACTAAATATTTTCAGAATATAAAATCTACTTTTTTGCCTCTTTGTGAAAGATAAATGGTAAAACTGTCAAGCAATACTATGGGCATACTGCACTGTGTGTTGCATCTAAGCAGTGCCCATTGTTGCAGGAGTTGGAGACACCTTTCTTTTCTAAGCTCTCTTGCTTTCCTCCACTCCTGATACTTGCAGAAGGAATAGCTGAAGGCATTGCTTCTTTCTCACAGCAGAGCTCTAGAAGGAGCAAATACGGTAACTTTAACAGATTACTTTAACAGATTCATCATCCTATAAAGATTAATTATCACTATCCATTCTGGCTTTTTTAATCTTCAAGCTCATTTTCTGACCATACTTCTTGCAATTAGAGCTAAAATGTATTTGTTTCTGCAACAGTCAAAGTTTAAGCTCAGCCAGAAAAGTAGCTTGGAAGAATGTTCTTACTATAAAATGCTATAGGTGTTTGTAAATGCATCTGAGCAGTTGGGAAAGCTATTTAACCAGGTAATACCTATGAAAAGCATGTCTGTGATTTTTTTAAACAGGATGGGGTTTCTTTTTCAGTTTAGAAACATTCTTTTCCTCTGCTTGTTTCCCCCACCTAAACACCCCTCAGCCTCCATTGTGCTGACTGTAGTGACCATGTGTATCCTTTCTGATGAGAGCCACAACCACATTTACAACTGAATGTGATGATGGTAACACTGCAGCCCCAAGACACACCCTCTACTCCAATCAAACTTCTGCTCCTAACTAGTGCCAGCACAAGGAGACCTGATGAAAATTATGGGGGGGAAAGAGAGAGTGGAAGAATTTCACAACTTTTTCAACAGCAGCACAATCTCAGATTAGCTTACTCAAACAGGAAGGCACACTCTAGCTCAAATCTGTCATATTATGAGGTGGGGGAGAAGTATCCTGTTTTTGGAGGCATTTCCATTTTATAAAGGATCCTGCCTGTGCTGATGCTGTATTTTTAGTTCACTGAATTAGTCAGTAGTCAACGACCTCCCTTGATCTGTGGAAGAGTTCAGGCAGGGTTTGTGCATTGGAGCCCTGTGTGAGTTGGGAGGATATGGTATCGCTGAGTGCCAGAATCCAACTGAGCATGAGCTCAGGTTCCACACCCAGCCCTGCCTGCAGCTACACTGAAAGATTTCAAAGCAGGTGAATCCCATTTGTTATTTTTTATGATCATCATTCCCTTTTAAATTAGGTTGCCATAAAAGCTAACTGGATTTTCTCCAGATCTAAGCGTCATATTCAAATAAAAGTATTCTGTTTCACTGGATTGTTTTCAGTTATATATCCTATATTTTAGATCTCACTTCAGAGCTGAGATGAAAGATGAACTAAAGATGAAAAAGATAAGAACTCTTTCCTCCTCTGATCTGGTGAAAAAAAAAAAAAGGGAGAGAATGAGGTCTGCTAATTTTAGTAAGTTTCAGAAAAACTAGTTTAGATTTTCAAAGCCTTTAATGATGCAATGGACAAATAAGTACATGGGAGTTTGATATTTAACCATATTAGATACCTAATAATATACAAAGCAACTGTTAGATGTTTCAGATGCTAACTGCCTTTGAAAATTCAGGCTGTGGTGACTCAAAATCATTAATCATTTTAAGTGTAGTTAAAGCAACTATAATTACTACTGCCTTTTCTAGGAAACTGTTCAATTTAAAATGAGACATCTTTTTTGTGCTTTCTTCCTTGTGTAGTAAGCCTAAAGTACTTTCTTTTTTCTTTTAGTTAATTAAAAGCAGATTGGATATTTTGTTTCATACATTTTTTGGTGAAATTACAGTTTCCATTCAAATGCATTCATGCAAGAAACCTTGAGTAACATAACCCTCTTAAACAGCAAGCAGGTCATTTTTTCCAACATAAACAGGCAGCTGTATTAGACCTCATATCTCTGGGACAACCAAGACTTTTTTTAGTTTAGCAGGAGGGGATGGAGTCTGAAGGATATAAAAGACCCMGTTGCAAAGACTGTATATATATTTAACTTGGCCTCTGTGGGGACACTTGTGATTCTGTAGAACAGCAGCAAGCTGGAGGATGCTGAAGCTCTTCTATTGCCTGTGTCCAGATCAAAGCATTGCTGTTACAGAACCTTCACCTGACTTTTGAAGCATTACATTCTTCTGCCTTTAAAAAAAAAAAAGAAGTTATCTCACTTAGTCATTAGGTTCCTGGTCTAACTGGTGGTGGCACTGATCTGAGCTCCCTGAACATGGACGTTCTATTAGCAACTCGGAGTAAAATGGGAAAAAAGCTCTTATACCGTAATGAGCCAGGCTGGAGCTATTCCAAGCACTTCGCTCACAGCAGGGCCTGAGTCCTGCTCTGAAGGATGCACAGTCTTGTTTGTGGCAGTCCATGTCTGGGAAGTACAGGTCAAGGAAGGAAAATTGATGGCAGTGATACAAATTGATACATCATCATTTGAAAACCTGTGGCCAGCTAAGTCTGATGGTGCTCAGTTTCCCTGTTTCAGCCACGTGATTCTTACACAGCTGTTGCAAGAGGTAGCATGGATGATTTTTGGAATTATTCTGTATGTGTAGGACCCATCTGAGGAGACTGGCAGTGTTTGCATTACAGGGTCATGTGTACCAGCTCAGACCCGAAGCCTGGCTGGTCTGACCCTCTCTCTGATAGCAAGAAGAGCCTGATACCTGATAGGAAGGTGTAAGAGGCAGAAAATGTAGTACAATCTGATCCCATGTCCATCTCATCTTGATCTATAGTAGATGTAAGTTGGTTGAAATCCTTCCAGCACATTTGTTCTCATTTTATGAGAGAAGTAAAACATTGACTTGACTTCTAGATTGATGTTTCTGGTGGAGCAAAAGAACATAACCAGGATACCTTTCTACAGAATAATGTAAACATTGAGGTGTGAGTATCCAAATAGGTCAGTCAGAAAGGAAGAAGTGTTAATAATTAAAGACAGAATGAGAGAATGGAAAGGAAAGTTTAAAAAAAGAACAAGTAAACAACTAGTCTGTCACTAGACCATCTCACTTAAAGTCAGGGAAAACTTCTGCTCTGGCAGAATTAAGAAAAAGAAAATGTATCTGTAAATGTGTTTTGAGATTCAAGAAAATATTTGTATTAAAAATCACACTAAAGAAATACATATAGTGCGATAAGATCTGTCTGAGGGATGGATTAATATTAGAGAACAAGTTGGAGCTACTGCACTGAAAATTCCACCTACTAATTATATAATCAGTGAAAACATGATACATGTGCCGGGAAGTGTCTTGTGGAAGATGAATACTTTGAACATGTTTTTCTAGAAGAGAGACAAAACTAAGGTGTGTGATGTGGTCTGTGTTTGGGTCAGGGGTGCCTTGGTTTTGGCATCAGCTCCCCACTCCAAGTGGGTACGCCTCCATCCTTATCTCTCTTGCCGTGCTTTCCATCACATCTCAGGCACCTCGGAAAAGTTGGGAGCTTCTCCTTTCCCAAGGCAGGTTCCAGCTATCTGCCTCCCAGCAGCCTGGGGAGGAAAGGGAAAGGGGAGTTTTCCCCAGCTCCATGGCCCTGGCAGAACAGGCAAAAAGCAGTGCTTGGAATCTCAGGGTGTGTCTGAGCACAGGAATGAAGAGAAAAAATGTTGAGAACTCTTATGATCTCAGCTACAGTAACATGCAGCAATTGTGAGCCATCCCTAGAGACCCTGCAGAAACAAACAGGTTACTCTCAACAATGAAAGATGTCCCTGCCCATGGCAGGGGTTTGGAATGGTCAATCTTCAAAAGCCCCATCCAACCCAAACCATTCCATGACTGAATAGCCATGGGTATGTTCAGCCCTTCTCCTCCCTGGCTTCCACTTCTCTGCAGTTGCAGAGTTTCCTGGAGGGTAGAAGACATACAACTACATAACAGAAGGGAAGGGGAAGAGCAAGTTTCCAACTTATTAAGGCCCTAAATTTTTGACCATTTGGGGGTTCAGTCTATGCATTTTGCAACGAGGAAATATGTGCGCTAACTTGAGGAAAAGAGGGACAGCCACAAGGTCTGAATTCCCTGTCCTAGACTTGGCACCAGTCTCTTAGGGTTAAATTAGCAGATACAAGTTGTACTTTGAGTGTGCGGATTTGATTCAGTTACTTGGTCTCATCTCTGAAACAAGCACCCAGAATCAGTCACCTTCAGCAGTGGTTTGGAAATTTCATGCTATGAGGAATTTCTGACACATCATGCTAGGATGTTTGGAGAGTATGATACATAACCTTGTCTCTAAAATGCAGATAAGGGCTTGTTACAAAGCTGAGAAGGATTTGTAGGATTCCAGTAATGGAAAGCACCTTGTTTAGGGATGGTTCCTGAAAACTTAAAAGTGAAGAGCAGGAAGAAAATACTGCTCTAGTTATTCTTTGTGCCTGCTGATGCCTGTGGGCTGTGCCTGTGGTACACAGGCTGCATGTGGACATGCACAGCAGTATTTCTTGCATCGGTGTTGCCTAAATCTATGCTTCAGTGGTAGTGGTGCAGATTTCCTAATGGCTTATAGGATGGTATATTTTTAGCATCTGTATGGTAAGTCTGGGCAAACAAAATTTGTTCATGGCTGGGTGATCCTTCCAGACACTGTTCAGCTAGGGAGAAACTCAGAGGTGAAGTGAATGACAGAGTTCTAAGAGGACATGTCAGTTTGACAGCTCCAAAGAAAAGTCAAGGGAAGGATAATAGTACTTTAAATCTTGAAGGCATAATTCCAACATTAACCAATTAATCCTCTGCAAAATGCTTATTTATTATTTGTTCCTTATAGATAAGGCACAAACTTCTTACAACCTATTTAATTACCCTAATGAATTCACAAAAAAGCTGAGGATGAGAGCCGGGTAATGTGTGACTTTGTAACATATCTATCAAAATATGTTACTCTGTTAAATGCTATTTAATAGCTTTCTATTTAAATAGTTTATGTAACTGTACCCAAATTTCCTGATGTCCTTGTTCTGGAAATACAGACATGCTTCATTTCAATGCTGCTATCTTCCATTTTGACACMGTTTATGATGTAAACATACATTCCATATGCATTATTTACCGTTCTCTTGTTTCTGCCTGTTTTGCTTCCCATCACTAGGTGGCAATAGCTGAACAGTCATAGGGGGCAAAACAAAATGGTGCAGCAAAACTAATGAGACATAAACTAAGAAGGATTTCTATTCCTTTATTTAGAGAKTAAATGAGATTTCCTTAATGAAATCTTATTTTGTGCTGTGCTTTCTGTCACTCTGTACTTTTAATTTGGATCATAGCAAGATGTTTGTTTTACCTTGTTAAACCATGGGACATCATAGTACATAAAATTTGGTTGATTTAGATAACAATTTTGATCTTCATTTTAGCAGAGGACCAGTAAAGCTGTAGATCTAATGAACATGTTATGTCATACCTGCCAGTCACTGTGAATCCCATTCCTTAGGGTGTCTATAATCATGCTAGACACCTATATTTAGGCACCGAGTACCACAGAACTATGACCAGTATCCATCTAAAGCCAGCACAGTTTTTCTAGAGCAAAGCAGAAAGAGGTTCCCAGAGAAGGGAATGTGAAAACATGAATGCAATGCAGCCTATCCCAGGATGTGACGATATCCTTTTGTTTTCCTCTGTTACATGTATTCTACACTGCAATCAAATAAATCTGGGAAACACTCTTTGTAGGATTGCTTTATTTTGCCCAAGAGGAGTAGACTGTGTCAAAACCACAAAGACCCTAATAAGCAGCCCTTACTTATTCCTGAGGTGAAAAATTCCAGACAGCCAAACTTTTATACAAACTGTACCAGTGTGAATCCAACCTGATTCCATGTAAATTATATGGATGTAATTCAACATACAGTTGGCTAAAAGGACATAGTATTTGACTCAAATTAAGGAGGAAAAGCTATATGAAGCCATAGAAAATAGTAATAATAGTAAAAATAATAATAATAATAGTGACAAAAACAAAACCAACAATAAATAGTTGTTCAGTAGTTCAGCAGAGCTACTTTTGCCTTTGAGGTTTGTGTTCACATCACTGCCTGGAAGACAAAATTTGAATCTATAGTTCATGTTTGCTTTGTTGCTGTTGTCATCCCTTAGAGGCTTTCAGCTACTCTTTGCATTTAGCCTCAGATTCTGAAGAGTTAAGATTGCAAAATCCACATAGGCCCTTCCATACCAAGCTAAAATAAGCTCTAGAAGATTGTGCAAGACTGTGCTATATTCAAATCTCCATGTGTTTTTTTAAGAATTCCTGCAAGTATTGCTGAAAAACATAGAGGACTAACTGCCTGAATGACTGTAATTAACAGTAGTCACTAAAACTGTAAACAGAATTGGTACTGATGCTACCAAATATTAAGAATCTAAAAATCCAGTTTACAAAAGTAGTTACCCTAACTATCGTGTAAACAGTCATGAGAACCAGGCTGCTTTGAACAAATAATTGTGCTCTTTACCAAAACTCTTCGGAGCTATTGTGTCATGCTGAAGGCACTCACCTCTCAGTGTAGGCATCCGAGCTGGATGCCTCAAGACAGACATTGTGAATACCTCCAGCAGTATATGGTTTTGTTATGCTTTTCCCTTTGCTGAGTGAAAGCTTTGGCAGTATATTTTTCAGAAGTTTTGCAATGACAATAGCTGTTCATGCAGCATTCTACTCACAATTCTGGCCATGAAGCTGATGAACAGCTTCTTCCAGCTTCTTTTTCCCAAATTAGGRCCTGAAAACTCCACAGCTGCAGCCTTTGTCCAGACAGAGAAGGGTTTTAGCCAGGTAACCAAGGTTCCTGGATATGTGTTTCCTCTGACCTCACTAAATAATGAGAGAACAGAAGGTGCTAGGTGTGTCACAAATGTGAAGCATAAGTTACACACAAACATTTACAGTTTAAACAATGCTTACGGAATTCAGCAGGTACTTCATCATGATAGGCCTGTGAAAAGCCTTACATTTTGGATCTGTGGTTTCTTATGAAAAAACTAAAAGTGTAAAAAAAGCTACATTGTTATTGTCAATTCCTATGTAGTAGTATCATAAAAAAGAAGCCCACTGTACTTGTAAATACCTAAGTCTGTAATACTCCCCATCAGACAGTTTACTTTCACTGACAGATTTCATATGCTCATGCCTGTCTATCTTTCACAGCCTGGAGTATGTAATTAAATTGTAAGTGTCGTCAAATCAACAAGAATGAAAGTGGAATGTATATAACTTCAAAATATTTTAGTCTTCTGAGCCTCCCAAAAATAAGTTCAGAACACCAAATTAGAGTGCTGATGTTTCTGCCATTTGATTGTGTTATTCCTGTTTTAGGAGTATGTACAAAATGTGAGTAAATAATTATAAATGGAAGATGTCTTACTTGCAAATTTAGAGTGGCAAACATTTAAATTTAATTCAGCATTTAATTTTTTAAAAAGTATTTTAAGACTAATGATAGAAATTAGTAAGATTTTAATTGATTATACTTCTAAATTTAAAGAAGTTAGAGCAAAAGTTAAATTCTGAGGCATTTACGTTATGGGTGTTTCTTTTCAAAACAGAACTGATAATGGAGGAGTATCAAACCTGAAGTAAATCTTAACAACTACCATTCTGTATGAGCTCATTCATATCATGCCAAAAATATAGACTCCAAGAATTGTGCCATTTTTCTTGAATATGTTTTGTCTTAATATATACATTAAGCTTTTCAGTATTTTAGTACATCATACTGTCAATGGAAGACACAATAGGTAGACATGTTCTTCAGAAAAAATACTAAATGGGGAGAGCAGTGAGATTCTACATTAATGTTGCAATGCAATGCTTTAAAAAGATCTAATATACATGAAATTGAATTACTTTGGCTCCAAATCACTTTGGAGAAAGTCACTAAAAAGGTGCTGGGGATCTGCCACTAGACAGCTGAATGTAGCTGTAGCCTTTTTAATGTTACTCCACAGGGAAGTGCAAGTAGGCATTAGGTGATGCTTTAACATCCCAGACACAAACTCTACCTATGGCAATCAAATCCAGGTATTCTTGGATGCAATAGCCCATTTATTTCTTCCCCAAATTATCATAAAGTCAAGAAAAGATTGTTATACTGGTTAGACTTGATAACTGGTGAAGATCGAGTGGCAGGAACATTACTGGATCCTGTTCATACAAACTGATTCAGAATAAGCAAGGACAGATAGGCAGATTTGAAAATACAAACTCGAGAAATTAAAAGGAGCTGGATAGTGGAAGTTAAGAAAACCGCCTGTGCAGAATGTCTGAAATTTCTTGGGCTTGAAAGCACCCAAACCAACCAACCAACCAACCAACCAACCAACCAACCAACCAACCAAACCTTGGACTTTTCATTCTGCCTATGAGGGAAATATGAGACCCTCAGGAACATCCCACAGGGCCAATGCACCCATGTCACCTGGTATTAGCAGCAGTACAAAAGTTGAGCTGAGTAAGAATATCTGAAGGACTTAAAACCAAATGGTTAAACATCCTTGCTCCTTTACAACTTCAAAACAAGAACATTGATTTTAAAGGGGTCCCTATTGTCGTGGTTTAGAATGCTGGCCGAAAGTCAGGCACCCACAACACCTACTCATTCGCTCTCTCCCACCACCACTGGGCAGAGAATAGCAAAGAAAAAAAAAATAACGAACGGGTTCATGAGTTGAGATAAGGAGCAGGGAGGAAAATGCTTGATGGACAAAACAGGCTCTACTTAAGTTATAAAGTGAATTTATCAGTAACAAAGTCAGAGGAGGAGAATGAGAAATAAAATAAAACCATCAAAGACACTGATCTTCTCCGCACTCCCTCCCCACTTCCCACCAACAGTGCAAAGCAGGGGTGGGGTGAACAGGGTGTGGGGTTGGTCAGTTCATCACCCGATCGTCTGCAACTGCTGAGGGACAGAAGTCCTTCCCTTGCGTTGCAGTGGGGTCCCTTCTACGTGAGATAGTTGTTGGTCAACCTCTCCGGCATGGTTCCAATCTCACGAGTAGCAGTCCCAAACATCTGCTGCTCCCCTACGGGCAGACAGTCGTCCTAAAACTGCAGCACCGTGGGATCCCTCGTCCACTGGGTGCAGGCCGAAGGCCAGGCTGTTCCATCTTGGGAGCAAGGCCTCTCTCTCCATGGGTCTCCTGCTGGACACAGCCCCTTCTCGGCGTCCGCCCGCTCCAGCGTGGGAACCTCCCTCCTCCATGGGCTGCGGGTGAATCTCTGCACCCTCTGTGGACCCCATGGGCTGCAGGGGGACAGCCTGCTCCACCATGGTCATCACCACGGCCTGCAAAGGAATCCCAGCTCCAAAGCCTGGAGCAGCTCCTCCCGCTCCTTCTCCACTGACCTTGGTGTCTGCGTTCCCGCACATATTCTCAGCCTCCTCCTCTGGCAAAACTACTGTGTCTGCCACCTTTGTTTTGATTTCTTCTTAAGTATGTTTTCACAGAGGCGTAACCACCATCTCCAATTGGCCCAGGTTTGGTCAGTGGCATGTCCATCATCCTCAGAGCCAGCAGCAACTGGCTTTGCTGGACATGGTGGAAGCCTTCAGAAATTTCTCACAGAAGCCATCTTTTTTGGATCCCCCCACTTGCAAAAACTGGGCCATGCAAAACCAATACACCYATCTAGTGAGGATGAGAGATGGAGTAAGACCAAAGATTTGACCACTAACTGCACGAATTCTTTTGCCTTTAGTTTTCATTTTGCCTTGTAGAAGAACAGAGGTAGGAGGAATAATACGAACAGAGAAAAAAATCAATTGTGAGGTGGGAAAAAACCTCAAAGATCTTCAAATTCACATTACAAAAACCAGTGAACTTCCCATTCATTCACTCTTCTCCAAGCAAGACCAGACATATGAAGTTGCAGCTTGGGTAATAAAATTTTTGTTGAGCGTATCAAAAGAGAGATTTTGCTCTGTAAATATGAACCACAAATTTTATGGGGGGAAAATGATCTGAGAGAGGTTGCTTGACACTCAAGAATTTGAAACAAAATTTAGTGGGCAATTATATTTAAAGTTGTGGATTTAATTTAAAATTGGATATAATCTAATATAGATTTAGGAAATAAGGCTACTTGCCTTGATGTGTGTCTTTATTTTCAACAAGAAAGTTGCAATAAAATGAAATATCAGTCATCTCCAGAAAAGCATTTGATGCAGCACCGCAGGGGAAATTGTTACCTAAATCCTTGAACATATGAATGAATGCAGTATTTGTAATGGTGAATAAGGACTTCCAAACCTACTTGGCATTGTCTTTGCTAAAAAATCAGTTAGTGGGATGGTGAGAAGTCATCAGTCCTAGGTGTTGGAACTTCTCTTATTTGGTGTTGAATTTAACTTCAGTTGAAGAAAGCTAGAGTATGCCAGCCAAAACACGATGGTACCATGAGCAGGCTTTGTCAGTGGAGGGGTAGGGGAGGAGGTACAAATGGTACAAATGGCAGGGTCTCAATATAAATTGGGGATGCAGGGTGATGATAATTAACAATATAGAGAGGAAGAGCTGATCACCTCTCATTGGCATTGCTGGCGAGATCAAACCTGGGATACTCTGAACATTTCTGTCTGTTCATGTCCATGAAAGGGTGTAAACAGGTTTTCAGTGAAGCTGTTTTAGGAACTTTACAAAGTAAGTTTCTATGATAGCCTTTCATTAGTGAGGACGAAAAACCTTATTTCTAGATGAGGTATGCTTACAGAAGACATTTAGTATATTTTCAGTGAGAACCATAGGAGCTTGGTCTCAATGACCCTTGTGTTCCTCAGTTTCCAATCCAAACATCAAATATTCCACATAATGAAACTAAAAATAATGTGCAAATGTAATTGCTGACAAAGTTTTTAGAAGAATCAGCAGCCGAAAAGCTCTATTTTGTCTCAGATACTATAATTACGAAATGCTGCGGGAAATTTATTACACTAAATGAAAAAAAAAAAAAAAAGTACTGTTATTCCCAGGAAATAATATCTGGAAGGATGATACCATGAATATGTGAAACAAAAATTATTTTGGAAACTGATTCTTGTTTTTCTTCATTGCCATTAAAATATTCATAGTGATGTAGTGTGATTATATGAAATAGAACCTTAGGAGTATGGAAATTGTACCTAGTAATTAAGTATTTTGCAGAAAATACAGAGAGATTAACAAGCAGTGAATTACTTCTGCCTCATTTTTCTTATGTGAATTCAGTTCCTTTTCAGAAACCATTACTCAAGATAAAAATGGTATCAAACTGAGTTTTTTTGTGGCTCTTTCAGAGGTGAATACAAAGCAGTGAGCTCTCTGGCTTATTTGCCGTTATGAATTCAGCTTGCTGTCTCTCATCTTTGGTAAGGGTGGGGAAAAGTGTCAAGGAAAAAACTACTGCTTTTCACTGCTTTTCCGTAGCAGTGAAAGAAAAGCAGAAGCAGCCAGTTTGAATGCCGTGGCTTTAGTGCTCTGGAAGTGCTTCTCTTGTGTAACTGGGCTGAGGGAGAGCCTTTTTTTCTTCCCAACATCACTGCAATCAGATATATGGGTGCAGCTCTGCTTTACCGCAGCATGATGCAGTTGTGTATAGTTCAGCGTGCCCCTCTTGGAAACAGGCGGAAGGAGAGCAGCTGACCAGAGTAGGCAGAGGATGTTCATTAGAGGGTGCTTTTTTCCCCCCCTAAAGCTAAGCAGTGCGTGTGAGATTCCTGCAGCTGCACAGAAGACGGTTTCAGTGGGGCTTCAAGTTGATCCTCGGTCTGCGAGAGGAGGTGCAAACGCTCGGGCTGGCAGCTTCTGATGGGAAAAAAGCTTCCGACAGGCAGATTGCGCGTTCTCAACAGCACGGCTCAGACAGCCTTCGGGAAGATACTCTAACTGTGCTTATGGAACAACTGCTGTGGTGCTGCATATGCTGTAACCGAGCAGAAGAAATTTGCCCAGCTGCGGAATTGAATAAGTAAAAATACGTACTGAGGGGGCGAGGGAATAAAATACTCTTCGGCTAGAATTAAGTACAAGCCCCGAAGGAAGAGCAAAGGACAAAAATCTCATGGTGTGTTTTTGTTGTTTTTGTTGAGCTTTTTTTATTTTTTTCTTTTTAATGAGCTTACCTACCATGAACGGAAGAAGTGGATCTGCGGAGACTTCATTTCCTCCTCTGACCCCTCGTTTACATCACTGACTGGTGACAGTCACATCTACATACATAGTACCTGCCACTTCAGCTGCTCAGAATTATAGAAGCCTCTTTGTATGCAGCAGACATGGCTAGCCAGCAGGATTCAGGCTTCTTTGAAATCAGTATCAAATATTTACTCAAATCCTGGAGCAATAGTGAGTAGCAGAAGAATAATCTTTTCATATTATGCATTGCTTGGTAAATAGCTAGGATAACTTAAAGGATAGAATCTTAYCTTTCTGTATGTTTGTGTTGTATAAACCAAGTAATTTTTGCTTTTGTCASCTCTAAAAATCAAAATGTCAGAGATTTAAATAGGTTTCATTAACTGCAGAGGCTGTAATGAGATTGCACTAGATTTTGCTTGATTGAATTCTGAAGTTACGCTGCTTTCTGGGTCTAACAGTACATTGCAGGGAGTGCATTCCAAACAGCATTTCCTGCCTATATGTTTGTTTGATTTGTTCAGATTTTATCTAAATATTTTTTTAAATGCTGTTTTAATCACAAGAGTGTGGCATTGCTCAGAAGTTTTTATTAATTGTGCAGTGAGGTTTTTATTAATTGTGCAGTGAGGACAAAAATACAATTATTCTACTTCAGGTCCGAAAGTCATTTTAATGTGATGCGAAGCAAAACGTCAGTAGCTTATAGCTGCACTTCCCACCCTCTGTGCTTAATTTCAAAATCTTATGCAGTATTTCTATCCAGAAAGAAATCCATCTGTTTGTCTGATCCAGGCTGGGTTTTGCAGAATGTAAACAAACAGCATTTAGTCTTCCTTAGTCTTTTCAGTGTTGCTGTTCCTAATTTCCATTGCTGTTTAAATCCATCACTCTATAGAAGTTTTAGCAATATTATGTAATGAAGATGTCTGAATAAAAATTGGTGCTTGGAAATATGTTCAGATTAGATAAGGTGATAACACTGGCAGAAATTGGCTTTTTAAGTTAAAATATAGGAACATATAAAGTATGTATTTCCTCTCTGTAGAAGCCTGTATTAACAGTGCTAAATCTCCATATTTAACTGCTTTTGAAAGATAGAACATAATGTCTCTGGAAAAATCCCACTTGGTTATGTGTGCAATAAGGTTCTGATCATCCTACTATCTGTAATTTAATAATGTCTGCTTAAAAAACTAGTATTTTAAAATTCTGTGGTATAAAAAAATGACAAAATCTGCTTAATAGAAGGACAGTACCTTATGCCTGCAAAGAAATAAACAAAACACTGTGTTAGATGTGTGACATACAAGACCCGTCTTCATTACATGACATCCATAGAAACTGTATTTTTCCAGGTGATTTGTAACCTCAGTAACACTGTAGTGCTTGTTTGAATCTCTTTTTCTACCACAAGTGTGAAGCCACTAGGGAATAATAGTATTACCTAAACAGCATTGCTTATCTGCCCTCCTACAAAAACATTTCCTGCATATTCATTCAAATAAGTGATTCCACAAAGACTAGGAGAGAATTTCATGATTCAGTTACCTTTGTGGACTAATATTAATCAAATATTGAGAACATAAGTGTGTATTGTGACCACACACATTTCATAACAAGCTAGGCAGAGCTTATGACAGAAGAAAAACAAGTCAGTTTATGGTACAGAAATCAAATCAGTCCTGGCATTATTTTTGTAAGCGTTTACTCTAACTTGAAGTAAAACTAGCACTTATGAATATAAAACCAACTACATTATGGATTTAAATACAAAGTTGCATTTTGGGTTTTTTTAAAATTTTTCCTCTGTGTTGAAGTATATTGAAAGTATTTCAATATAGGAGAGATATTTCTAGTCGGAAATTAGAAGTCCTTAAGTTCTAGTTTAGGGAAATGGAAACAGTATATGAATAATTGATACTTCTGACATTCTTGTAGTGGATAAATACTCCTACTGTATCTGAAGAAACAGTAAGAGGAAATAGAGCAAATGAACCCAGGTTGCCTTAAAATTGTTGCCAATTGGGGATTTTTTTTTCTTTCATACTGGAAGGATATGTTCATAAATCTGAACATAACCTTTCTAGCTGAAAAACAAACGATTTGATAAGAAGACAGTAGGGAATTCAAAAAACCTAGGGCTTTCTTTAGCTTTGCTATGTGATGATGGGTGGAGCAGAGGAAAACACTTCCCTTGGTTGAGAAACTGCTGGGAACCCTGCACATGCATGCATGGGATCACATATTTCAGAGACTGGGTGCTGTGTCTGCACACCCAAGACCAGAAGCAAGCCATAAATTATGCTGGGGCATTTACATAGCAGCAAGAGGTCTAACATACCATTTTAAAGGAAAAGTAACTGGTTCCCACAGTATGTATGTTCCTCCAATGTTAACAGTGTGGAGGCCCATGTATGTTTCTGCAAAGGGGTATCTGTTTAAACTGTATTTATCATTTCTAGGCTTTTTAGACCCACCAAAACCAGGTTTTCCCATTGATTTGTGTTTTGGTTTACACACAGCATTGGCATTTTCTAACAGACTGCCAACCATGTCTGTTGTCTGGACTCAGTTATTCTACTTGAGATGACAGTTTTCTCTGATTTTGCTCTCTAAGGTGTTTAATAAACTAGGATTCTTGACATGCCAGGCAGAATTTCAGTTCAGTGTCACAACAGCAGTCACTGAGGTGTTCAGCTAGCATGCTGCTTGAATTTGCATGTTCATCAGCCAGCTAAGGAGGCAGGTAATTCATGGGCGATGGGGTTGGTTCATTTTAACTGTTGCACTCAGGATGATACAGTGCTGTGTTCTCAGTGAGCCTGTGCCCTTCTTCCTGGGTGATAAAAAAGCCAAGTGACAGTCTGGCCTTTGAATCATCCCATCAAACTGAGAGATCTCCAAGTACTCCTTTGTGCAGTTCCCAAGACGACTTTTGCTCTGCACATGTCCCTGAGATACCGTGCACATTGTGCTCTCTGGAAAATATTCCTATGTTGTGTTGGAAATGGAATCAGAACTGGGATTCTCTGGTTGGAAAATAAGAATAATCTAAGGGGCGTTTTTATCCATCTCATCTGTGTTTTTATGTTTTCTTAAATATTCGAGTTTTTTTGATCAGTGCTGCATTAGTCAATGCTGCATTAATTGTTTGCATTACCTCGTTTTGAAAGTACTGCTAAAATGGCTATGCCTTCGCAAGGTGAGTGGTGCCCACTTGGCCTGCTAAGATCAGTAAGCTGACTAGAATAAAATAGGGCTTACCAAAAGTAGGACAATTAAGAGTCTTTTCCTCAGATCTCTTATGGAAATACTGCAAAATACTTTTTTGTAAATAAACATTTGTAATTTATTCAAGACATAATATATTAATTCAAATGTTAAGAATTTGAAGCCTGATCTTTCCTTAGTTGTTTTTTTTTACTCTTTTGAATGAATCAGATATCTTTATTCTGAATTTAATTTCCAACTGTCTTTTTCAAATCCACAGTTTAAAAAAAATCTGAACAGAAATTTTGAAATTGAGCTACAAGAAGCTGGGGTGCCATCATCATAAACTGCAGAGAAGTCTATAAAAAATTCTACCTTTTGCAGTTCCTAGATCTGATCAGCAATTTAGTTTATTGGAGGAAAGGATTCTATAGAAGAATCTAAAAGGCACAGGTAGATGGCTCACTCACACTCTCAAGTCAGCTTCTTGTGGGCTTGTCAAAGCTGCATTTCATTGTCTCACAGTTACTGGAGACAGGTTTTAAGGTTTCTTTTTGTGTAATGAAGTGAAATGGCATATTTTGCACACAGAATATTTTCTATGGCACTTCTCATAGAAGAGAGTTATCTGCAGGACCAGATTTTAAGGATTGCAATGCTTGTTTATCTACCATTGAATAGCAGGGGGGTTTCAGTGGACTTGGATTTAATGCACACTCAGAATAAGGACTTTTCTAGTATCAGAACTTCAGGTCTCTTTCCCATGGCCCATACTTCCTTGCCTTCTTCCATAGTGGCCAGCACTCACACCAAAATCCTCACATCCTCATCCTCTCCATCTTAGTGCTGTACAAAGTCCGTTGCTCAGTCCTGCTACCACACAGTGTTTTCCTTCTCTATGTGCTCCTTGTGCCCAGTCCCTGGAGCAGTGGTTGGCAAAAGCTGCTTCTTGCTGGCAAGTTGTGATCACTTCAGGGACAGCCCAGTCCTGGGGGCGCACAGACGCCCAGATCAGCTCAGCTGCTGCTGGTGTTCCTCCAGCACAGAAACACTCCACAGCACTCCCAGTGGGATCTCTGGCTCCTCCACAGCTTGCGTGTCATGTAGCGAGCCGAACACAGGGCTAGCATCAAAACAAGTTCTGGGGTCAAAAGAGCATCAGGCATCAGAGAAACTTCCCAGTGGCCAATGTGAAGCCTGAAGGGTTGCCAGCTGCCATGTGGTAAGCCATGTTCTGTTCTTCTCTTGAAGATACGTTTCTACCATGTCAGGAAAAGGAATTAA
Organism: Malurus melanocephalus; assembly: GCF_030028575.1. NCBI lineage: Eukaryota > Metazoa > Chordata > Aves > Passeriformes > Maluridae > Malurus > Malurus melanocephalus. The sequence goes on from NW_026623967.1 coordinate 116,309, forward strand.
TGAAGAACATTTAGTCATTCATTAAATAAACTATCTGCAGGCAAATGTAGACCTCTCTAAGGCTGAATGCACTGAGCACACCATGCTAGTGATTTGTAGCAAGATAACAATCAAGGAAAGAGGCTCCTTTGTGTTTCTCAGTGCCCCCTGGTACAAACACACCTACTGAACAAGGAGAATCTATTCTTCCTTCCCATTTCTCTTGCTCTGGCATTCTCTACTCTTGTAGGCCCAAGTAATCTGATTCCAGAAGCTGATGTGCTGCAAACTCACACCACAGGGAGAGGATCAGTTCTTGCCTGAAGCAGGCTGGGAAGGAACAGGGCCAGTGGCTGCAGTGACCAGACCCAGGAACTGGGACCCCCCCCGCCGTGTGTCTTGCTGGCTGCTGAGGTCTCTCCCTGCTACACCTGCAGAGAGCTGGCCCTTCCACTGCCTTTGGGGAGCCCTGGGCACGAAGGTTCAGCATCTACTCATGTCTTGGCATCTGAGTCTGCCTGGGACAAGGGATGCCATTAATTTGAGCTGTTGTGCTGCTTGAAGGGGATTGATTGCTCTGTCTGTTGAGCCTGAAGGGAGGGTGCTTAGTGTATTCTTCAGCTCTAAGTAGTCTGTGATTGTCAGCAGTAGTGTCTTGCTTGATAATGGTGACTGTTATCCTCCAGGAACTTAGTTTATATTTATCTGCAGATCTGATCCCTAGGGAGAGGTAGTAAACCATAATGGTTAGGCTGTTTGTGTTCTAGTTGTACCCATTTCAGAATTTGCATTTTGACATGGTTCTTCTCAGAAGTAACGGAAAGTGAAAGTTTTATGACTTTGGAAACCTGAGAACTCTTTAAAAAAGGATTTTTTGTTTATTTTGATGTTTGCTACTCTGTTCAGAACATGCCAGAAGTGTTTCTACCGTACCAGGAGGGAAAAAAAGGATGAGCAAATTCTTTACTGCAAAATTCAATTGGTTTGTAGAATGAGTTTCGTTGTCATGAAAAAGTTTGAATTACTACAGTAAAAATCTACAAACGCTTTGACTACAATATGGTGCATAAATTTTGTGGTGAAACTTCAAAACACCAAAATATAAGATTATCTGGAAACTAGGCTTAGATAATTTCTGGTAGATACTCCATAAAGGTTTTAAGTATTTTACTTGTGGTAAAAACAAAACTATTCTGTTATACTGTTTGTATTCACTTTGAGTGATTAATTTGTGATAYTCTTGATTTTATCAAAATACCAGCAGTTTCTTTTGTTCCAGTATTGCCAGTTATTATTCAAAAGGATCAGGGAAAGAACTAACACTTCTTTTGTGTCCTCTATTCATATAAAATACCGTTGACTAAGCTGTGGTATCTTTTATTTTTATATGCCTATATAAATACAAAAACTAGAAATATGCAAGAGGGGTTATATGTAAATCTAAGGAAAGTGATAATAAACAGGTTACCTTAGGAGTACAAAATGTTTAAAAATTATTAATGGAGAATATAAGCTATTACATTATATTATGTTAAATTGCTACTTAACAGTCCTTTGTATTTTCTCTGGTTTTGATACACTCATTTCATTAATAGCTTAAACTCTTTTTTGTGTATTGACTTGGGGGCAGTAGAAAGCAGGCTCCACACCTACAGAATTACAGTTGCATATTTGTCTAACTTTATTTTTTGTATGCATTCCTGAGTTTTTAAACAATTGGAAGCTACACTGATACTTGCTGTGAGTTGGTAGCCCTGTAGAGACTGAATTCCTGTGGGTGTTGAAACCATGAATGGCAACATGGCAGTAGCTGTGCCTGGGAGAGGCAGTCTCATCCCAGCCTCTTATCCCTGTCCCCATGCTCCTACCCCTTCTTCCTCACCAAAATTACCTATCGAGTTGATATCCTGCAAGTTGAACTTTCTAAAATGGTGTAGGTGCTGGTGTCAGCATGAGAAAACGAGTGAGAGTATGCTGCTAGGGATGGGAGGCCATTCTGGCTGATTCCTGATGTTGGACTGGTGGAACTGTATGGTAAATTGTATTTACTTTAATAGTGACTCCTGTACTTATGGCTGCTTCTAAATATTGGTTAGACTTCTTTCTTACCTATAGAAGGAAGAAGGCAAGTCTAACCTTTTCATTCATCTTTTTAGAGGATCAGCAATGAAGCTGTTGCTATTGTTTCCATAATAAATTTGGACTGCAGAATAATTTCACAGACATAAGTAGCTGAGTTATTTGTGAGTTGGTAATTTTTCAGTCACTGCAGTTACCTAAACTAGATTAGAATTAACTGTTCATGGAAAGCAAATCCCTTTTGCTCAAGTATTCTTCCTTCTGAATCATCTGATCCTTTGTCTATTGCATTAGCTAAAAGGAATACTAAACATAGTGTTCAAACTTCACAGCAGTTCTATCAGTGAGATATTTTAAGTTCTTTTATTTCACATTTTTAAGAATGTAAATAGAAAGATGTTCAATAGTGTGACAAAGCAGGACAAAACATTTGCTGACTGGCTCATCATCCTGCTGAGAGCTGGAAACTAGAGCTGGCAGTGAAGGAGCATTATGAGTCATAGCTCAGTTAGATGGCAGTGAACAGGGATGGAAAACAAAGGATACAGGGCAAAAGGAATGAGAGAAATGTCAGGAACTGTTAAACAGGACAGAGAGACATCCTTTTATATATTATATGCATGCATTAAGTGTATATATACAAATACATGCATTATGGAAAACGTTCAGGAAGAAGTCAGGTTCTGCATTCAGTCATAAGTTACGACATCATAGCAATAGAAGTCTTGTTGTTAACAGCTCATGTAGCTGGGATGCTGAGTGATGGGATGGATGGATGGATGGATGGATGGATGGATGGATGGATGGATGGATGGATGGATGGATGGATGGATGGATGGATACAGGCTCTTGAGGAAGGACCTATGGGGAAATAAGGAGTGGAACTTGCAGTCTTTGTGAAGGATGGGTATGGAGCTCTTCTATGGGATAGATGGGTGATAATGTGCTGGAGAGTTTGTGGGTCAGGATTGGAGCAGATGACTTGCAGTGTTACAGGGTGATGGTGGGAACCTGTTACAGGCCATTGATCAGGGTGAGGCTGTGTAGAAAGTCTTTGAGCAGCTTGAAGAAGTTCATGAATTGTTGATGTTGGTTTGTGTGGGATACTTGAACTCCCTAATGTCTGCTGGACACAGGCAGTCATGATTGCTTGAGTGTTAGAAGTAACTTCATGAATTACAATGGACCAAATGGGTGCAGGGCAGCTGTTTCTGTTATCATTAACATGGAAGACCTGACTGGAGCTCAAAATCCTGAGAAGAGTGGGGGTAGAGTGGCAGAGTACATACCCTGGACTTCAGGAGAGCAGATTTCAGTTTTTGAGATTTCAGAAATTATTAGGGGGGATCCCATAGGAGGCAGCTGTGAAAGGCAAAGGAACTGAGAGGTCTTTGAGGTCAGCATCTAACAAGAACAAGAATGAACCCCTCCCTACTTAAGGAAACAAGTAGTCATATGGGAAGACTGGCTTGGTTTATCAGGGACCTCTTGGCTGAGCTCCAGTGTGAAAAAGGTGATATATCCAAGGCAGAAGTGTGATTTGGCTGCAAAGGAGGAATTTATAGACATTGCCTGGGCATGTCTTGGAACTGACTGCCCAAGTCATTGCCTGACTGTGCTTGGAAATGCAAAACGTGATTGGAGGTGGGATTTGTAGGGGATATCAAAGTGAAGAAGGAGAGTTGCTTGTGCTTCATTGTTGGTAAAAGACTGAACAGGGGCGATGTGGACCCATCGCTGAACGGGGCAAGGAATTTAGTGACAGTGGACTGAAGTACTGAGCGACATTTCTGCCTCTGTCTTCAGCAAGATGGTCTCTCTGGCCTCTGTTTGCCATGAGCTGCCTTGTTATGGCGCTGCTCAAAGAGGCAAAAGTAGAACTTGAGCAAGTTCAGAGTTCAGAAGCCCAGACTCTCTTCTTTGCAGGAACTACTGAGAAGCCTGACAACTCCTTACCTATTTATGATCTTCCATATATTGCCAATTATAGTCACATTCAAAACTGAGGGATGGCAGAGATTTTCCTTTCACAGCAAAGAGCAGAGCTTGCTGAAACAAGCCCCTGAATGAAACATCTGAGAAACATCGGCCTCCTAGTTTGCTCTCAGCCAAGTCACAGCAGTTTCACTGAGTTACTGAATGCCACTTTCTATCTCGTCTGTGTGAGAGATCCCAAATATAGAGACACCCCCAAAAACACTGATGTTTGTGCATAATATAAGATCATTGATACAACTGGTGTTAAAGGTGCCTGAAAGATTCAGCTTTGTCATGTCTCAGAAGAGAGATTTTGGGGCTCTTTTCAGGACACCAGTTTGATGAGAAATCTGAGTGTTGTTTTGTAAATACTGTGGGATCACTATAGTGACAGTATCACATTTCTGTAGGAGGATACATTGCTGATAACAATCTTAATTAGGTGTTTGAAGCCGTAGCAGAAAAGTTTCGCTCATTAAAAAGGGGGAGGCCCTTTTGGGAGACATGCTATGCAGTCTTTATTCTGGATACTTTTTATGCTTTCAGAAATTTGCAGTCATCACATGTAGTGCTAATGCATACAAGTTGAGAGACTGCTGTGGTTTTTCACTAGTTCAGTGAGAGGGTGAGAAATCACAGTTTGTCTATGGCCAAAATGTGAAGATGTTAGATGGATTAGTATCAGACAAGGACTGATCAAAAGAATTCATTAGATCTTGATTTTATTTATAATCATGAAGTTGCAGACGATTTTAGTTTTATTTTGAAAGGCTTGATTTTGACTTGTGCATCATTTATATTCCCTTGAATTCTTAAGTAGTACATGGCACAGCACAGAATTGTGCCAAAGATATTGTTTTGAAGGAATTCTCCTATAACTGGGTGAACATTATGCTATCACTTTTTCCTAATCTCAAGTTATTTATCTTCTCTCTCTCTGTAACTTGAAGTCTCAACTTGTATGTGGAGTAAATTGAACTTCAAAGGATGTCCATTTATAAATTTGTTTTGATACTGATTTCCTTGAACAATTTTTTTTAGAACAAAATACACAGAATTATCTTTCTTATTCCATTTCTGATTATCATTTATGAGTGCCTCTGAATAGGTGAATTAATCTTTTTTTTAATCAAAGGTTACCTGGGTAGAGTTCTTGCTGAAGTTCTTCTTGAGAAGTTTGCAGAGTAGATTTTTGCATATACTCACAGTAATGCATTGTAATATGTTTTCATAATGAGGTTTATTCTGTGCATATTAATGAACTATCAAGTGCTGAAAGTTGTCTTAACTATCTGACATCAGGTTTGGCAATTCACTCTCTTGTAACTGGAATTGCTTTAGAGTGGAAGCAAATTGCTTTCCAGTGGAAGCAAAGCTTATTCAGCCTACCTGCCTGTTTTTGGACATATTAACCAAATTCAGAACAATTCAGAGAAGGGCAGATTATTAAAGATACCTAAGTTTCTAAGAATTTGTAAATGGAGGCTGTTAAGTAGTGAAGAAGGAATCTCAGCTGTTGAAAAATGGCTGCATGAACCTTCTGCCTTCTTAGACTCATGGAAATCCTTGCTGTAACAGCCTTCCTAAATACCCCAGCTGTGAAACAAGCTTCAGTCACACCTTTGAGAGGATTGCACACAAAACTCACAGTGTTGCCTATTTAAAACTATATTCACAAGATGCAAATTGACATTCATTAATTCAGGTGCCAGGAAACTGCTGCAAATAACTTGGTTGCAATGGTCTCTATTATAATAATATTCATACACTGCTTCCCATCTGGAAGCTTTACAGACTTAAATTCTTTAAGCATTATTACATGAATAAGAAAGATTGCTTTATTGCTCTTCCTCGGCAAATCAAAACAGAGAAATTAACTGAGAAACACATATTCTGTGTTAGATCTGGAAATGAACCCTGTCTTCTATTTTTGTACTGGGAGAACCCTTTCTCCTTCACATTCTTGCTAGCCAAGTGACACACTGTGAAATGTGACTCAGCCAGTTAACATATATAATGAGATTTTTAATTGACAGTAAGTAGTTATAATTTTCATATGGAAATGTCATTGGATTGTTTTAAATTCCACAACATGCATATTTGTTGCTACTGCTGTCTTAAATGAAAATTACTTAGCTGTATTTCTTTTTCTATGAAGGCAGATGTTTGAAACAAATAACCTCACCCCACCCTTTATCTCTGTGCCGTCTGAACCAAATCTAGGTGGTTATTTTGATTTTTGTTTTATTGCTCATAGGCAGGAAATGAGTACTTGATCAAGAGCATTTCTGATTCTCTGGGAATCAGAAGTTGGAATGTATCACATTTTTGAAATACAGAAGCCATCAGGCTTTGCAGTAAATTGGGCAAAATCTCAGTGTGTCCATGGTGAATCTTTAACAAATATGTCATAAAAAAAAAGATTAAAATATTTTCAAAGGGAATGTGAAATAAAAAAAAATTGATTGTTTTTACTCATTTGTCTGTCATGTATTCAAGAGCTAAGGGATAGGACAGGTACAAATGGGTGTTACAGTGACCTGCAGTCTTCCATGGCAATGGAAATTACTGGGATAATGGAAATTACTGAAATAATGGAAATTACTGTTTTAATGCACTTTTAAAAACTGTTAATACAGACAGGTTGGAACTTTTATTTAAAAAAATAGGAAAAAAAAATTAATGATTATGTGTCTATTGCTCTGCCTACTTTGTTATGTAAACATTTCTTTTCCTGAGCTCTGCAGTTTGTCCTAAAGCACTTCTAAACTTAATGTCCCTGAAGGTGAATTTTAGCATTTTCTGCAGTAATGGTTCTGCCCTCTGTAATAATGAGAAAATGCAAAAAAAAAAAAAAAAAGTGTTGTTTGTTCATGTTAAAAATTCTCTTGTTTGGGAATGGATGGGGGACAGAGACCTTACAGCCAACTGCTTCTGTAAGGTAACTGCACAAAGAAAGTGATGGCAGAGGGGTGTGAATCTGCACTAAAAGCCCAGCAAAGAGCCGTGGGAACAAAGGGAGAAGAGTCAGGGGAATTGTTATGGGGAAGGAATCAGAAGTAGGGGAACTGATACTTCCCAGTCAGTGAGAGTAGAAATTTGAGAGTGGCTGGTGTGAGATGTAACCGTGGGGACACTCGAGATTGGTGGTGAAGGGATAGGGACGAAGGAGGAATGGGATGGATGGGGTTAAGAGGCTGGAAGGGTGAGATGAGCCATGTTTAGGTGGGCAAACAGTGCATGGGAGTCTGGAACTGGAATAGGGAGCCTGAAGTGGGGAAGACACAGCCATGGGAATACACCAGATTGTAGAGATGGAGTAAGAAAAGAGCAGCTGGGGAGATGGGGGAGGTGAGAGACAGAGAAATCCCCTCCCAAGAGCAGAATGCAGTACAGGAGACCTGATTTCCATCTTACATCCTTCCTTTACAGCACATCTTTCCATCACAGGGTATGCCTTCCTTTGCCTCAGTGCTTGGGTAGCCAGAAAGTCTTAAATATTGTCAGATGAGGAGAACAGCAAGTGACTTGTGCATGGTGTTAAGGTAACTGGGTCTACAGTTGGTTCATTTGGCATCAGATTAACCATAAGTCCTCTGTATTACCTCACTTCTGAAAGCCTGAGGAAAGCACATAGATACACTAAAAAATGCCCTTACAGCTTGTTATTCTATTTATTAGTACCTGTAATGCAGTAGCAGGTAACTTCCTAATGGACTTTGTCTCCCATATAGGAGGTAGTGTCTAATAAAATTATAAAAACTCTTTTGTGATAGCATTTCCCAGGGGAGGGTATCAGATGGATCTGGGTGCTTTTGACAGAGATCTTAGTGGAATGAAGAAACAAACCTTGTATTTGGGTACTAGGAAATGTTTCAGTGTCACTCAGCTTACATTCAAGTTTTATGATAGTTTTATGAGCAAAGTGCTAAAAGCTGGCATGAGGCACTGTAAATATTAAAGTATCCTCGTGGATGGTTTGTTATCACATTAGATTGAGCTAAGCAAGATTGTGTACTACAGGGATGGACTGTAGGCTTTACTTTATCTCCTCATCAGGGATTTGAAAGAAGGTAAATAGCATGTTGTGACATTTAAGTATATAAGTATTAGGAATGAAAAAAGAGAAAAAAGAATAAGCAAATGAAATAAGGAAATATTTAGCGTAAAAATCTGAAAATTTGTTTACCATGTGGATCTGTAAATGTCTTTCAAGATAGAATTTATTTTTAGAACATGAGAAAACCAGACTGGCTACATCCTTAAATTGTAGTGTAAGGGCCGGCTCTTCACTAGAAGGGGAGAAATAGGATTTCTCACTCCAGCTGCAGTGACAGAAGGTCCATGTATATGCATAGCTGCTCCTGGGCCAATTCCCAGCTCTGTTTTGCCCAAAGTGGGAATTCCAGGTGACTGACTGTACAGTGGAGCTCTGAGAATGGCATTTATAAGTAAGGGTTTTTCATTTATTTGAGGACAAGCAGTAATCTTTCAAGGAGTAAAATGGAAGCATCACACTGCTGGCAAGTTAGATATTTATTTAAATTTATCATGTGCTTTGATATTAATAGATACTTAGAAGGACTATCTGCCTGATATTAATATCATTGTTTCTAGATCACCATAAAGTCTGTTACTAATTTCTGTGGTAATTTCCTTGTTACAGGAAGGAATCTATTCCTATAAGGTGATATGATAGTTTCTTGAAACTTGCTGCCACTGATTTTAATCAAGCATTTTTCTCTGTTAAGTACAAAGAGGTGTATAATATTGCCACGAACCACAGGAAAGACGACGCAGGGAAGCAGGTCCAGGTTCTTCTTTATTAACTCCTCTTACCAGCAAACTAGCACAAGTTATATACACTTTTCTTATCTCCCACACATGCAGTTACACCAATCACACACGCCTCAGCCAATCACATGGCCAGGCAGCTTCCAATGTCCACACGCCATGATCCTTGCTCTAWTTGGTTACTTATTTTCACTTGACCAATCCTGTTTACCTCCGTGGCTGGCTGCGTCAGCTAGTACCTCCTAACACTGAGTCCGATCCCACACTGCGTCCGAGCCCAGCCCCCACACACAGCTGTAAAATAGCCAGGGCTCCCCCATAATATTTTTCAGAATCGCTTGCACAGCTGGYGCACTTACCAAATTTCAACCTTACTGGTAAATTTTCCTAAAGTCTGTCTGACTGGGGTGTCATGCATTTTAAAGATTATGTTTGTGGTTATGATATTCTTGGAGCATGACTTTTTGTAACAAAATTTTCAGTTTTATAATATTAAATCCAGGAAGAACATGGGTATTATTTACATTTATTAGGTTGGATATGTTTACCTGCTTTATAGGAGCAGAATTTGAAACATTTGGTTGAAAGGTTCAGATCCATAGATTATTCTTATATATATGTGTGTGTGTGTGTGTGTGTAAATATAAATATGATAATTATTTATGCCTTTCTAATTGATATGATCTCCAGTCAATGAACTCCTCCAACACAAGTGGGGATTGAACACTAAACTTCATTAAACACAAGTGATCCAAGTGATCAATGATAGTCTTTTTCAATATCATTTTTCTGGTTTGAATTATGCAGTCTTAGACATTTTGGATTCAAATGACAGGTATGATTTTCCATAGACTGTAGAAGAACTGGCACAATGTCCTGAAAATCTAATAACTATCTGCACTGATAATTTAATTTAAGTGAGATATACTGARCAGCATTTTCAGAAAGCTAAATACTGTCCTAAGGCTTTTTCATGGAAAACTAGAGTATTTAACTATTTACATCAGTGGAATTGGAATTAGATTGATTTCATTAAAAAAAAAAAAAAACCACAAAGTTTATTGTAAATTTAATGTATTAGTTATTTCACATTAAGTTTTTTTAAAGGTTGGAGATGGGAATTCAAAACCTTGACGTTCAGTTAAGCATTTAACCCCAAACTGCCATGTTCTGGGTGAGTTTTTTACCCATTAAGCTGTTACATAAAAAGCTGTTACAGCCAAATTGAAAAGGAGAGGAGCTGCTTCTCTGTTCTGCTTTGAAGATTTGAAATTGCCCGACAATGTGAGGTTCCTGTGGGGTTGTATCCAAGGCAGTTTTGGGTCCAGGTCAGCTATTATGGATCCTGTTCTGAGATGCTGCTTTATCCCAGTAAATTTACCAGTAGATTTTACCCAGGTTTACCCAGATGGTTGATCATTTGGGTCATTTTTTATGGTTTCTGTTTCACAGGCTGGGTTTAAGCACTCAACTTCTCAGTTGATGAGCCCTAGTGAAAGTGTCCTGGAAATGCCACGTTCCCACAAAGGCGATGTCTGGCTGACAACATGGGGAAAATTTCTGTGTACACACAGAAAGAAGTGTCACTGCTGGTGTTTAAATTCTTAATGTGTTAACAGCCTTATGTACCATTTCAGGTACATGAGGTTCATGCTTCGTATCATTTTGTGCATGCTTTCTTACTGACAAAGACGTTCATTCTCATGGGGTTGCCATGAGGTGTTGATCATGTGGATCTGGGAATAATAACCGATTATGCTAATATAGCTTGTCATTGTTTTTGAGGTGATGCCCCATAACAACATCTGATGCTTGTAACTAATGGAATTTATGGTAAGATCACAGTTTATGGAACAGCACTGGAAAAATTGCCTATACTCTTCACTTTGAATTCTCTGATTACATACCTATTACCAAAACCCTTTGTGCATTTTTTACGTCGATTTTATTCAGGTTTTAATGTCTTTCTGCAGTAATAATCAGGAGTTTCTAACAGAACAAATCTGGCATATTCACTTAATGCTAGAAATACATGATTTTCTTCTGAGTTCTTCTGACCCTTTTGGAGCCACGACTTTGTTACTTGGTTCCCTTTGGACAGAGGAAGCACAATTGCCTGGATTTGGTGAATTTCTTTGGTGCCACGTGGAAAGAATGAAAATAATTATGTTCAATAATTAGAATACAAGATTCTGTAATACATATGGCATTATCACATTCTTTCTTAATATACAATTTTCTTAAACCATTTCATTTCAGACTGTGCTACTGTACAAGAAAGTCTTGGATCTTTGTATTTATAGAGCAGATGACCAGGGCTTTGTTGGTGATCTGTAACATGCACGATAGCATTTTTCAGGTTCTGCCTTCATGTGCATGTGTACATATTTTCAATAAGCATTTCAGCCATGATTCTTCTGTGCTCCTCAGGCAATGGAATATGACTTTGCTGGAGCACATCACTGCACTTTCACAGAGATTCACTTTTCTGTGTAAGCATTCTCTTAAGGCAAACCATTGGTTTGTATGGTTATAATTTTTACAAATAAAGCATATTTTTAAATTATTCTGGCACTGTACTCTAAAATGCAAAAACCAAATCATCAGAGTACATTGGCTTCACTTTTATGTTCTCTTGAGGTATGTTCTACAAAACAATGCTTAAAATCAGCCTGTTTTGGTAAAGCATGTTTGACAAGCAAACCATCAGAGCAAGATATCATTATATATATCACAAAGATAGTCTGATCACCCATTTATATTTGTACCTGGATGTACAAAGAGAAATAAGGTATTGACAGGAATTCAGACTTCTGCTTCTTGATAGTTTCCAGATTAGAGAAAAAAGAATCCTTCGTACAACATCTGTATCCTAGTTTTACCAATGAGAGATTGTTCTCAGCACTATGTTTTCTACTAATATATTCAACTAGTCATAAATTATACAACCAGAGAAAAACCTTATGTCATCCAGTCTGTTCTCCTCATAGAACAGGCTTTATGGCTTCTCTGAATTAATTTCTGTTTGAGCCAAAGCACATCTTAAAAAAAATCTTAGTTTAAAATTTCCAATAATGGAAGAATCAGCACCAGACTTAATGGCATTCTGGCGGTTAATTTTCCTCCCTTTGTGTTTAACTTCTTTAATGCATTTGTCTAGTCTAAAATTCCAGGCATTGGATGTTACTGAACAAAAAGCTGTCTCTTAGCAAATTTCTGTTCCCGATAGTCATGCTTAATAGGCATGGAAATCATCTCACCTAGCTTTCAAGCATCCTTGGTGTTTCTCTTTTACATCTTACACAATCAAGCCTGCTTTTACTGATAACCAGTGAAGAGATACTGGGGTACAGCTCAAATGAGCTGCTTTAGTTATGTTTATTGTAATGAATCACACCTTGGAAGTGCCTGAGTGCTTGTGTTGTCTAAAAAAGGTGTTTGGGGGTAAGAGGCTCCATGAAATACATTTTGTAAATAAGTACCATTGTAGGAGAAATAAGTGCAAATTCCTGCCATTAGAGGATATGACTGTTTAACTTTCTCCTGCTCAAACTAAACTAAACTTCTAGGGAACTTCTGCAGCTCTGAGTTTAAGTTGCCCTTCCCAAATGTCCTCTAGTTTACCAGCATCTTTTCTCAAGTTGCAGACTCCAGAACACGATTGAGCATCCTGCAGTGTTTGCAGAGCCACTGACAGTGCAGAAGTAGAGCTTTCCTGCTTTTCGTTTTTTTCATACTGCTTGAAAAGCTCTCCATAGCTCTTCAGGTCACAAGAATAGCAGCCTGTTTTCAACACATTAGTCATCCTGGTCTCGGGCCTTTTTTCATCATCAGTGTTTCCAAGGAATAGAAAGAATAGAAGGCCTTATTCTGTCTGTGCGGCCTTGTTTCTGGCTATGCAATGCTTCGTACATTAGAATTAATATCTCATCTATTATTTGTTTTATTTAATTTTGAAATACTAATCAAAGAGTAGAAGGACCTTTATTTGTTATTTTTTCTGTCTGTCACTCAATTTGTGTTTTGCCTGTAAACCCTGTAGGAAAGTTTTTCTTTTGTGTCATTAGTGGTAAGGATAATTAGTGTAGAACCAAGAACTGGCATCTGTACTTCCATTAGAAGTATGTTCATTATAGGGTGATTCTTCCTTAATCTATACTGAGAAGTACCTGTTACCTATCTTTTAATCTATATTTGTTGTGAACGTTCATTATACAGTTTGGTAAGATTCTAATCCAATTGCCAAGCAAATATACCAGACTACACTTTCAGCCTTGTTAACCGAATTTATTATCTCATTAAAAAACATATTTAATTTAATAAAATTTACTTTACATAAAGCTATGATTATGGCATTCTATTATCATACTTTGATTCTTTATTAATCAGATTATGCCATTTGATATGCCAGGGTTGAGTATCAGGCCAGCTGTGCTGTGGTTCCCTGGATTGCCCTTGCTGACACTTGAGAAAATCTGATACCACATTAGTTTTGTCCCAGCCCTCAGGAATACTGAATTTCCCTTTGAATATACTTTTAAAAGAACTTTTATTATTTTCAGATTTGATGAGGCTCTTTGGTTTTTCTAATGAATTACTCTGTTTTTGCAGGGTTTAAGCTGTTTATTTGAAAAACGCAACATGAACCCTAGGATTCTTTCTTTATTTTCATAAATAAATTACACAGGGTTCATCTCTATAGGTGTCTGTTCCTCTCCAAATTTAATAACACATTTCTGGTATTCCAAAACATTTAGATGTTTCAATACATGGAAGGAGTTTTCTGTCATGGCCCACTGACCAGCATGAGAGCAATGTCCTTTCCATGTTGTATTTGGTATTTGCAAGTGTCCAATCATGCAGAAGGCCCCATGGACAGCAGCTAAATGCCATGCACTCCACATATCTGTTCAAGTGAAAGTTTTTTACTGGGCAGCTGCACTTGAGCCAAATTTTCAGAAACCTTCACTGAGCTCATGTGGTAGAAGACATTAACTTGTATTTCAGTCACCACAAAAAGTATTTATGTCTACCAAAGTCACTGGAGTCACTGGAGTCACTGTCTACCAAAGCAGCAAACATCTGCATTTGCATTTTTTTGTTTGTGGCTAAGAAGCAAATGAACTCACTTTCAAAGAATTGTTAATGTAATGTAATAAAGCATTATTACATACTATAGCATCAAAATTGGCCTGTGGCCAATAAAAAACAGCTGTAAGCAAAGAGGCCAAATAACATTTAATATGGAAGACAGACAATGTTAGGAGTGTGCTGCTGCAGCCAGTATTAAGTAATGACAGTAATGATGCCTCACACATAGAGTAGGGGATTGATAATAAGTATTAACCCAGATTTTGGCTGCAAAATTTTTTCTTTCACTTTTCTTTGTATAGGTGTTCTTTGTGTGCTCCACTGTAGAGGGAGGCATGAATTGGTGTCTCTGTCATGTTAGTCTTTATTCACAGAAATCCCTCCTGTGGTGTCATCACAGAAAGCTTCACAAAATTTTGTGGAAGTCTTCTTGGTTTGTGAAGGTTTAACTTTCCACTCCACAGATCCAGCCTGTGGCTTGGTTTACTGCTGGTGTTGTGCCATTTTCCGGCCACATGAGCAAGAATTCTAGCCAGCAGCAGCTAAAATGCACCACAGTCCAGTTTAGTCCATACAAGATGCTTTTGAAGAGTTCACAGATTTAAGAGTGAGAATCATCACTTATAACTTTGGGATGTAAATCTTTGTTGTCAGTTCTCTTTCCATAACCACTGGATGGGTGATAGGCACCTCTAGAAAGTGATTTATTTTGTCTTAAGCCAAGAATCTAAGAAAGATTTGATGGATCAACTAAAAATGTCAGTCTCAATTTACCCAGAGCCTGGGTGGCTAGATTAAGTTTGATATTTCGTCAGCAGGTGGCTAAATTTGTAACTTTCCCTAAAAGGCACCCATAGAGCAGATCAGGTGCATCAGAAGATGAGGTCAAGAAAGCCAGTACAGTTGTAAAGATTTTCCTTACTAGTATTACATTTTGAAACATAACAGGACACAACACCTTTATTATGGCATGAAATAAGCAAAGCTCTAGAAACCAACTCTTAGACATTGAACAGTGTTAGGTCACTACAACTAGAAGGTGTTTCTTTTTGTACATCAGTCATAAAGTACTGCTTATTTGCACGAATGCATTACAACATGCTCAGGTTTTCATACACATGTGTACATTGAACAGAAAACACCTGATCCACAAGTGATACACTGTTTCCTTTCCAGTGAAAGACAGGAGTTTCGAACCGCATGATCCAGCACGTCTGTGATTTGGAAGAGCAAGTGAGAACAAACAGACAACACAAATTCAGGGATGCTTTCAGTTCTAACACCTGACATAGCTATTGAAATTGGAACGGGACTCAAATGCAAGCATTTAATGTCTCTTTCTCTCTCTGGTAAAAAAATAAACAATTGAAATATATCTTAAAAATTCCAGACTTACATTTGTATTGCAAAACATTTAAGTAGAAAAGGAAAAGTATAGTGTCTCAAAGAGAAAATGTGTAGACATCATGGTTTAAACCCAGCTGGGAACAAAACATGGCCACTCACGCACTCCCGTGGGCAGGCAGGTGTTCAGCCATCCCCAGGAAAGCTGGGGATATAAGTTACATCTTACAGTAAGTTGCAACTTACAGTAACTTGGGAAGACAGACACTGTAACTCTGAATGACCCCTCTTCCTCCTTCTTCCGCCAGCTTTATACGTTGAGCCTGGCACCACATGGTCTGAGATATCCATTTGGTCAGTTGGGGTCAGCTGTCCTGGTTGTGTCTCCTCCCAGCTCCATAATGCACCCCCAGCTCACTCGCTGGTGAGTTGAGAAGCAGTGAAGGCTTTGGCTCTCTGTTGTCTCTGTTCAGCAGTAAATGAAAAGTCCCTATGCTATCAACGCTGTTTCCAGTAAAAATCCAAAACACAGCCCCGAAGCAGCACCTGTGGAGAAAATTAACTCTACCCCAACCAAAATCAGCAAAGCAGGGAAGGAAGATGAAGGTCACCCTCCCTGCTTGCTAGTCAGTCCCTTTACTGGAAGTAACTATTCTTTCTCTTTTGGACTCTTTTAGGCTTGTACTTCCTCTGCACTTTTTCAAGTTCCCTAAAAATAATTCTTCTGCTAACACCAATCAACCACAAAATTATAGGAATATCTTCATCTCCCTGACTCTGAAAAGAAAACCAAATGCAACAAAATGTCTGTCTAAAAATCTTACAGGAAGCTATTTTCTGATCCAGCAAAACCAAAGCGAAGCTTAGCCCTTTCTCCTTGTACCTGAAAAATTGTAAAAGAAGAGTATTTATTTAAAATAAAATGGTTTCTAAGCTCTATTTGAGCCCAAAGAAATGCTGATGCAGTTTCAGAAATAAGCCTTGTCTCTGTTTTAAATGTACATTTCTTTTAAATCCAACAATTACTCATCTGAAAATACCTTTTCACCCTCCTTTGGGGTTTTTCCTTTTGGAATAACTGGGAAAAGTAAAAAAGAACCTTTTGAAGTTATGTAGAAAAGATGCCAAGGTTTTGAAATCTTTTGAAAGTATATTGTTAATCTCAAATCAGCCTTCAAAGARGCATGTCATTACCACATAAAACACAGAAATTGAGAAGTATTTTTGTTTGATTTTGATCCTGTCAAAGGCAACACAGATATTTCCTTTAGTGAGAAGTCACCCCTAAATAAAACACTCAAATGTGAAAATCGTTTCAGATTTTCTGCAAGATTTTCCATGTCATTTAGCTTTTTCAGTCTTTAATCTCATAATAAGCCAAGCAAATTCTAGAATTGGTGCAGATACGTATTTTATGTTACATGCCTGTGTTCCCACATATCTTCAGCACAGTGGTGTATGTAAACAAGAAAATAATGATTTAGTGAAAAAGAAGCAGAAAGATAAATTGTGTCTCAAGAGAATGGGGAGGGGAGGAGAATTGCTTTCCTGCCTCACTCACGTCTTGCAAGGATCTGAGATAAGAACCTAGGGAACACTGTTAAGCTGCTCAGCCCCTGACCTGCCACTTAGGAGAAAGAGAGAGGAAAAGTCTACATCTTACAGAATCCTAGTTATTAGGAGCTTAGCCAAATCAGTGAAAAGGCCTTTAAAAAGTCAGTGGACACAAATGACAGGATTTMCTGTTTGTTTATTTGCTTTGGCAGCCATCGTTCTTGAATCCCCTGTGTATGCAAGAGGAGAAAATGTGTCCCACTCACTGCTTTCCTCTACAGGCTCTCACACCAATTACCCTTGTCTTGCAGAGAATTGCAGTGCTCCTGTGAGGATTACAGAGCTTAACATTTACCTGCCAGCAGCTGAGATGTGAGGGCCAGAAGGTTGCTAGTGGCTAATAAAGTCAAACCAACAGCTTCAGCCTTTCCAAGGTTCTAGGTTGAACAAGATCCTTTGGCTTCAAAGCTAACAGGCACTTTATCYCATCTATCTCAAATAAGATCTGTTGGTGCATGTAAAGACTGTTGTAATGTTTCCCTGAGTTTGGGCAAAGATATCCCTATTAAACTGATAATCTCCTGGTGGGGTCCATCTCAGAAGGTGGCTGCTTCATAAGCATCTCTGAGTGGAATGAACATACGAACTCATTGTAAGTGTGCAAAGAAGAGCATTCCCACAAAGGATATTTTAACATCCGTAAGGCCTACTGAGTGGTCACATATTTTCATGAATGCTGCATTTTGTTTCTGTCCTGCAGAGGACTGGATCTGATTGTTAGAAAATTACCACATCTGGGACATGTTCTTAGGTTCTGTTCTGCAAATCATTGTCTACTCTTGGATTCAGGGGAGGTCTTAATGAGTTTTCTACAGGGAGTAAGCCTTATGTCCCAAAATGTTCAGTCTCACTGAGGATACCATATGGTCGGTTTTAGGCTGTTTTTTTTATAAGATTCTGAAAATAAATTGAAAAATGGCAAGCCTGTGCATGTGCACACACACACACAGTGCCCAAGCCTCTTTTTCCTTGGGTAGAGTGGTTGGGTTGGCCAAAGCTTACACTTTATTGGCAATTCTGCCKCTTCTTAGTGGATGCATTAATTAATTTGTCTCCTGTTTTCTGTATTTGCTGTTCCTTGAGTTCATGTAAAATTTGTATTCTTCTATTATGCTAAAAGAAATAGGAAGCTTGGACAAGGATTGCTTAACCAAGTCTACAGGATTTGGAACTGGGTTTTGTAGCTTCACAAGTACTGTGAGAAGAGTGGAATAAGTATGACTAAACCCAGGAATGTCATTTTTTCACTTAAGTACTCAGACAGAAATAATTTTAAATGCTGATCTTATCTTGGGTAAATCAGTAACCGAGTGCTGGAGTGTTTTATCATTGCCTTTATCACAGAAGATATTTTATTCCTTTCTCTTCCCCATGCCAGTTTATGCAAATGACTCTCCTGAGGCATGTCTCTTTAAAGAAATTAAGGAATATGAAATTTATAAATTTGTCTTTTCTCCCTTTTTTGTTTCAGCATAATTGAGTATTTGAGGATACCCATTTTGGAGAGCTGAGGTCATCTCAATGCTTTATTTGATATCCTCCCTAATCTATTATCTTCAGAATGAGCTGTTTTGCTCCAGAATCTTGAACTTCTTTTGTACTTTTCCCCACTGACCTCACTGTGTCTTCACTATCTTCTAGATTAGATTGTATTTCCTCTAGCATAGGGACTTTGTTTTGCATGTAATTGTTTGGGTTTTGTCTTTGTTGCATTGCAGACCATCTATCTAATTGGTCAGTCAAAGAAACTCTTCCTGAAAAATCCTGTATTTGCATTAAATAGGCTTTTGAAAGTCAGGATGAGTTGGGATGGTTTTATGTCATGTTCTAGTGTCAGCTGCACAAAATGACTGAGTGTCTTCTCCCAATAGTTGCTTGAACAGTTGTAGACAGTCTTCAGAATCTGGAGTTTTAGAATACATGTTTACTGAGATTTCCAGTATTTGTATTTTGGAGACAACCTTGACCTACTAAGAAGGAAAATATGTTTGAGATTTTGTTATATAGACTCCCATATATTCTTTTTATCTGTATGTGCCTATACCTAATGTCTGTGTCTACATACAGCTGCATTGAGGGAATTTTTCCCTGCAAAGAATTCCCTCACCTTGAGGGAAATGATCCTTCACAGGGAGTCAATTTCATGTAATATGAATATTTGCCTGTGTGTTTTTTACTTCTTATTTTACATTTTTCATTAAAAGAGAGGAAGCTTTGCAGCAGTATATTCAGGTAAGTTTAGTTTCAAAGCTCCACAGTTGATACTTTCTGCCTGGGACATGCATATGCAAAGGGTTATTACAGATCTCTCTATCCCTGGGCCAATGCAGGCCAGCATTACTACAACTGGAAGTGTAAATCATTTCCAGTACCAGAGAAGGAAACTGTATCTGCAGAGGTGTTGCTTGTGCTAGGTTCATGCAGCAGCTTTTATGTACCTTGGAAATAACTGTAGGCCATACAGTCAGGTTTTCTTACATTCATTTTAATAATTAGTTTAACTATATTTAAGTAGGCATGGAGTTGAGAACAGAATCCCATAGTCATTTAGTCTGGACCTCTCAGATCACCGAGTCCAAGCTGTGACTAAACACCACCATGTCAACCAGACTATGGCACTGAGTGCCATTTCCAGTCTTTCCTTAAACACCTCCAGCAACTTTGACTCCACCACCTCCCTCGCCAGCCCATTCCAGTGTTTAACAAACCTTTCTGTGAAGAAATTCCTCCTGATATCCAACCTGAACCTCTCGTGGAGCAGCTTGAGCCATGCCCTCTTTTCTGTCACAAGTTGCCTGGGAGAAGAGSCTAACCTCCATCTGGCTATTACTTTCTTTCAGGTGCTTGTAGAACAGGGCAGAGGTATCTTAAAAAGGGGATACTTACTTACTGATATATCAATCCTTTTAATAATCAATGGAAAATAAGGAGTAAACATGTAGGTAGATATTTGCATTGCGTTAAGTTCATTGCCTGTGAAGGGTAAGGCCAACAGCAGAGCTAACACAATTAACATTTTTACTTACCAGATAGTCTGGAAACTTGTTGTCCATTGAATTCTTCCTGGTCTTTCATTTTTGATTGTAATTCCTCCTAAGAAAGAGTCAGAAACACAAAAAGGAGCAGACATTAGTGGCATAGATTGCTTGTTGTAAAGTTCTGTACTTTTAATTTGTTTTTTATAATAGGTGTTTCAAGTCATTAGTCATATGTTTTATTGGTTAACTGTTTAACCTTTATGGTTATTTTTTCTTGAAACATGCAAATTAATTATGAAAATAATGCTTACATTAAAATAGTGCTATTATTGCATCTTACTAATATGCAGGAATGACATTTTCCTTGGGAATCTTACAGTTTATTTCACCAAGCTTAAAATGGATCTGCTAGACTTTTAGTTTGTTTCTTTCAGCAAAAGTTTGCTTTTTTTTTAATTCTCTGTCTATCAAGCTTGAATTAATAGGGAATGTTCCCCTTCGAAAGGTAAAAAGAAACCTTTTGTGGCATATTAACCATATCCTTGTAAATAAAATTCTTCATGCTTTATTTAATAATATGTTTCCTTTTTAATATTATAATTGCAGTTTTAAAGCAAATTTTCTCAAGAGTCATTGCAGCAGATGTACAGTTACTCTTAAGGGTGTGTGGTTTCTCACTGACTCTTGGCATGGGAAAAGAAGAGATGCTGGGTTGGTTTTATCAAAAGGAATTTAGACTGAATGTACTTTTGGCCAAAAGACTTTAGTTACAAAACAAACCCCATCCTGTGTTATCACTGTGTTTTGTGTTTCTATACTTATTCCTTTCAGCCTGGATTGTATAGTAAYACATGTGTTTGATACGTATGGTTTGTTTTTGCCGAGCTCCATTATCCTGTCTCATGTTCTTGGAGTGCCTGAAGTAGTTTCACTAATCTGTCAGCATAGTATGTACTTGTGGATAAATATAGAC
The DNA here is from genome assembly GCF_030028575.1 of Malurus melanocephalus. Taxonomy (NCBI): domain Eukaryota; kingdom Metazoa; phylum Chordata; class Aves; order Passeriformes; family Maluridae; genus Malurus; species Malurus melanocephalus. Next base: position 137,138 of record NW_026623967.1, read on the forward strand.
CTGCAGCCACTCTGTGAGTGGCCATCATCATAAGCTGGAGCTAAAAATTACTTCTTTGGTTATGGAAAGGCTGAGCTGATCACAGGCCTGTTCCAGCTCACACATTGTAGGTCTTCAGCATTTGTCTGTTGAAAAACAATACCGAGGAACTGAAAGAAATGTCTTCCTCACATGCGGTGAGGAAGTGTGAAACAGGATTATGAAACAAGTAATTTATTTTTCAGTTTTAGTTAGAAAAGGATTCTAACTTTTCTAACTGAAGGAGTGAAACATTTAAGGTATTCACAAGYTTATGGATATTACAGTAGCATGTTGGAGAAAATCCACCATGATCGGCTTTATAAAGGGGCTCGGTAGGTATGAAAATGCTGCAAATAGATGTTTGCGTTTGTCTTGTTAGTTCATTCATTGTTGCTAAAGTGTAAATATAACACAATTTACTAAAAAAAAGTGCAACCTCTGTTTTTTCTGCTTAAAAACATGAAAATTCAGTAACTGTGTACAGCTGAAGTTGTATCCAGCATAGCACAGATTCTTGGTGTGTGTATTGTGATGGTTCACTAGTTTTGATTCCTCTTACAACTTTAAGAAAAGTACTTGTAGTACAGATCATAGCAGGTGATCTCTTATGGTAATTTAATTTGGTACTCATCCCCATGATCTGATTTTGACTGTGTGTTGCACTAAAACTAGTTTTGTGCTTTTTACAACTCTCTTTCTGATCAAGGGAAATGATCAATACATGGAAAAATTTAGCAATGCTTTTGTGTCAGTAAGYCTTTCTGTGGCAATAGTATGTGGCTGTGATGACAACCATGTGCGATACTGCATTGATGCGCCCATATTTGTTCTTTGTGTTTGTTTTTTTTAAAAACACTGAGACATTGAGAAAGTAATTTGATTAAAATCTGGACCAAAAGAAAATATCCTGTATGATAAAAGTATAATCTGAAATTCCRCTTATTGCACATATAGTAGAGAAACAGGAAAAAGAAAATGTGTTTCAGGCAGAACTACACCCCCAAATGGTACAGACATTTTGTAGTTGATCAAGCATAGTTAAACTTTGTTACGGATTTTCATAGGACAGGAGTTTTAAATATGTGTACAAATTCCTAATCTTGATCTGTAGATTCCCTGCTACTGCAGAGTCTTCGGCTATCAGGGGTACTATGGTCTCCTCCATGTGCTGGTATGACCATTCATTCTCCTGGGAAATGAGCTACTTTTCTCTAGGTAAAGGGTTTAGCTTAATGTAGTACTTGTGTGGTGCCCAGTACCCTTCAATCTTCAATGTGAAGACATTCAAACTAAATGCTTCTGTGGTCTGTTCTGGTACTTCTCTTTGTATAACATCTAATATTTTGAAATCATGCAGTAAAAACCAAATTTGTTGGGGAAGTCAGTATCTCAAATTGAGTATAACTCCTTCCTTCTGCCCACCTCCCTCCAGATATCTTCTACATCAGCCCATACAAACTATATATGCCGATTTCTCATGTTAAAATTATGCCTTTTATTTAATGGGGCAGTGTTTCACTGGTGTAGATGGCAAAACTGAGCACATCTTTTTATTGCTGCTTCTGAAGCTCCCATTATGTGTGAACATAAAGGATAGCTATGAACTATGGATAACTCCAATGCACCTATTTCTTAAATTTTGAGTCCTTGATTTCCAGTTTTATGTCTCAGAGGCAACTTTGTTTTGGTGAGCTTTGTAGGGCTCTCAATTGAGACATAAAAGCTATATTCTGTTAAAGCTCATGTATTATCAGCATAGATGTCAGTGATAGTCTTGTCACTGGGACAGATTTTTGCAATTCAAATAGCAAGCATATGCAAATACTGGAGATAATGGAGCTGAAAAGATGCCTTAGAAAGCCAAACCTGCATATAATAGTTCATGATCAACTCCAGACATTTGCAGTGTTGGCAATGTTAGCTTTCACACTAAAGATGCATAAATGGTGTTAACAGCTACAAAATGGTCTTTTAAAAAATTGAACTTAATCAATGTCACATGTCAGTCATTTCTCTAACTGCTGTAATTGCTGTAGTAATGATGGATGTTAACCCCAGGATATGCTTGTTCTGTGTTTGGGGGAAAGGCAGTTCTATATTATATACAGTTCTATATTTCTGAGAAGAACTAGAATAAACACTGGCAAGTCTCGCAGATAATTGCATTATGGTGCGCAAATAAGTGGTTTTTCAGTTAGACGTCTGGAAAAAAAGATTCATTCCACCTGTGTCACAAACTTAACAGAATCATTGTTAAAAGGCTTCCTACTAACAAGTAATGTGTGGATTTAAATTCCAGTCTCAGAATCCTGGCTGAATGCCACAATGATTGAAGATTAGGGTGGCAGCTCCCAGTGGTAGCATGGTTAAGGTTTCTCAAATTTACTTTCATCAGGACACGAAGCGTACCTGATCTCAGGCACCACCTGCCTGCCTGCCTTGAATTCCTTGGATCTATGCATGCCTTCACAGTACATTTTGAACTCATCAGCCAGGTTCAAAGCAGAGTTGCTGGAGAAGGCAAGTTGGTGTTTGATGAGATTGCTGCAGATTCCTTGAGGAGGCAGCCCAGGCTGGCTGCTGGCCCTGGTGCAGGGCGGCCCGGCTCGGGTGTGCTGTGCTTGGCAGGGGAGGCTGGAGCAGAGCCCAGCCCAGGCACAGTGCTCGGCACCGAGCCTGCCAAAAGCGCGGGCAGCTCGGCATGGTGGCACTGGGAAGGACGGCGCTTTCACTGCATAGAGGACACAAATCTTAAGAAAATTGGTTTCACCACTCATAAAAAAGTTTTCCTGACTGAGCACTGGGCGATCAAACTGATTTCATGGATAGATGCAAGCCAGTGAAAACCACGCATTTGGCAAATATATTTGTAATTGTAAAAATATTGTCTCACTCCATCCTAAAGCTATTTGTGGAGAGATTTCCATTGCCTAGTGTATTCAATAGTCCATAAAAATTTGTATCTGATCCTTTGCGTCCCACTRTCTTCATGTTCATTCACCCAGGTGGTGACAGAAGAGCAGTAGCACTTGAACTCTTCTCTAGTGGCTCTTTTTTTACTACTTTGAAGTGGATTATTATTGAGAACAACAGTGTATTTTTAGAACAAGTTTTGTGCAATATGAATGTAGGGTTGTTTTATACTCTTCATTTTGTGTGAAGAGTCATACTGCCAGGAAGATTCTATTATTATGCTTTTGCCCTCAAAAATCAAGKGAAACTTTGCAGGAAAGAAATCTAGCCAGAAACATCTGTCGCAGTGGGAGAAGTGCTATTGCTGTGCTGAAGATTGATGCTATACCTTGTCAGGCAGGGGTTCTTTTCAAAGAAAAGTATAGATGTGTTACACTTGCAGAGTAATAGCTACAGGAAGAGAAGCATTTCTGTTCTCTGTTGTAGTAATGTAGGAACTTTTAAACTGTTTTTTTTTCTGAAAGAAAACATGTTCTCTTTTCTCCAGTGGATCCTTTTCAGTGCATGATTTTGGGTTCTGATTCTGCCATATTTTGAATGCTCTCAAATAATAAGGATTCTTCTTTTGGAATTTTTTTCATTTTTGTTCTGCAGTGAAGTGTTAAAGTACTTAGGAAAAAATCTCATTTATTCTTAAAACAATCACGTTATTAATAATTGACAATTACTTTCAGTAACAGCTGTAATTCTGTCCCTGAAAGGAAAAGGCTAAAGGTATTAGATGTGAGGCAACCATCATTGTAGTTCATTCTTTCTCTCCAGCTTTGCAACCTGGATGAGACATAATATAACACTCCAGAGTACAGTGCTGTGGGGAAATGGTTTTAGTTCACAATATTTCCATGGCTTATATTGCATTAAAGCCTTTCTGTCCCAATCACTAGTAGTGCTTGTGGGCATTGTGACACTTGCGTTACATCAGACTGGATAATAGCTGGTCTTGCCAGTGTTACTGAAATTTACTGTCTCTGGCAAAACTAACAGAGAGGGTGCTACCAGTACCTGCCTGAAGACCAAACATGACTTTTATTGCTAGTAAGAGCTGAGCCCTGAGGATTTTGGTTTGGAAATTGTATGTGCAAAATAGTAAAATTTGAAGAGCTTCAACTTACTTTCCTTCATTCACAGAAAAACAGATACTCGTTATGGGGAATTCAATCACAGRATCATTTTAATTGGAAGGTATCCCTGGTGGATGATTAGTTGAGCCTCAGCTTGCTCACCAGCTAGGGAAGGTTTCTCAGGGCCTTGTCCAGTCAAGTGTCTCCAAAAGCAGAGTTTGTGCTGTATCTCTGGACAACATGTATCTGTGTTTGATCACCCCCTCACAGTGGAGATTATTTCCACATATCTAACTGAAATTTCCCACATTCAAACTAATGTCTGTTGGCTCTTGTCCCATCATCTTGTGCTCAAAGAAGAGAGCAGTTCCTTGTCATCTTTGCTATACTCCATTAGGTGGCTAAAGAGGGCAACAAGATTCTCTTCTCAAGGTTGAATCAGTACAACACTCTCAGTCTTTACTAATCTAGTGAGCACCTGACCATCTTCATGGTCTTCTCTTGGTCTTGTTTTGTAGTAGCAATGTCACTCTTGTATGGTAAAGCATGAAACTGAGCGCAATACACCAGGTGTAATCTCAGAAGTGCCAAGTGGAACTTGGGTTTGGTAGTTTCAGGAAAGTTAACACGTAATTAATATTGTTTTGGCCATGGAAAACATTTCATGTCTGACTCTTCATGTCAGATTTATACTGGTAACGTGTATTGTTTCTTGAGTCATTCTTGACTGACCGCAGTGTAAGTTAGAGGAGAATAAGACCCTTTACTACACACCATAATCAAAAGATGAGACTCCTGACTTTTGCAAGGCTAACCTAGCTTGAATAGCAATAAAAAATAAATTTTTGTTCCTTGACAACTGAGTTATAGGTTTGACCTGCAAGCAAAAGATAAGAAATGAGGATGTTATTCAAACACTTGAGTGTCAGCAAATATTACCATGCAAAAAAAAAACAAACCAAAAAAGACCAAAAAACACCTCTCAATATTAATAGAAAAGATTTTGTCTTTGATTTCTTCTTCCAGTTAGATAATGTATATTTTACCCATGGTACCACGGAAGATACATTTATGTGTTGTATATGTCTTTAATTAGCAGCTAGTCTCTAATTTTGCTTTGACAGTGTAGAAGGCTGTTGAGGTGCTCTATAAAGGTTAAACCATGTTGAATTACTCAAAAGTACATGTGTCTTTTCTACATTTCAGCTTCTCCAGTTGGTAACGGATACATCAAGCCACCTGTTCCTCCTGTTTCTGGCACACAGAGAGAAAAAGGACCTCCAGCCATGTTGCCAATCAGCATTGACCCGGACAGTAAACCAGGCGAATATGTCCTGAAGAGCTTGTTTGTTAACTTTACTACTCTGGCTGAACGCAAGATTCGCATCATCATGGCAGAACCTCTTGTGAGTGAAAATAATCTCTATGTATTTATATATATACATTTTATACATATACATATATATTTATATACTGTGCTTTGAATTTATTTTAAAATCAGGCTTGCTTGCTGTGCAATGAAGAATATTTTGCTTGTAGTCTGCGTTGGAGTTTGATAGTGTTTTCCAGACTGCAAGATGTGCTGCTATGGCAGTTGGAACGTTGCGGGAGAGGGCAGAGGTATGCAAGATATGCCAAAGGCGGGACATGAAAAAGAATTAATATTTAATTTTTCTTTGCAATATGGGCACATGTTAATGGGATTGAGAGGCAGAAGGGGTGTCAGCTGGCATAGATTTCACAGTTGGGAGAGCAGTCACTTGAGTCAAAATAGATTAGAAAATGCTGAAATATGATAAAAGCAGTGTTTCTGAGCATTACAGGTTTTCAGTTAAAACACGAAAATGACTATGACTCTTAGCTTCTCTTTTAGTTCTTACAGTAATAGATCTCTGACAGTAGATAATGTAATGAGGGGCTATAGCACCTATTTTCCAGATATGAAAAAGCATGCAGCATTTGAAAAAGGAGTTACATTACAAGGTCTTGTACAGTGAGAGAGCCATTGTTATTTGCATTTTGGGCAAATCTAACACGCAAGTATGGCTGTTGTAATTTGTSTTATGTAACTGAACTTCCAGGAGCCTGCTCATTTAATTTGTGACACCATTTTATATATATTCTTGCTATTTTGATTAAGGAAGAATATTTCTATTACTTTTATTTTAGTTCTGATGAGGTAAAAAAAMCCCCAAGATCTAAAAATAACCAGAAATTTCTGTTATAACTTCTGTGCTATAAGAGAGTTTTTATAAAATCTTAGAATGTTTTTGTTACAAAGTTCAAGGCAGAATACTTTGGGTTCAGTTTAGTTCCCCATTTTCAGGACTGGATATTTTGAAGGGCAAAATAAAAATTTTCTTTATTCTGATGGCATCTGTTTAGCTTTGATTTAGATTCAGAAGCATTTGATGCTTGGAAAGTTTTACCAGGCTTTCTTCTGAAACATTAGGTAGATGCAAGATGACAGAACTATCTTACATAATTTGGAAATTACACCCAAAAAAAAGCTAACCATTCAGAGTATTTTGACAAAAATCCATTTTTTCTTCTTTGATGAGTCCTCTCCAAATCACAAAATGTAGAATGAAGTGACAGTCATAGGATAGGTCCTTTGAGAAAATAAAATACCAGTAGCTATTTATTACCATCCATGCTTCATGTGACRTAGAATGAATGTCTTAAAAAGTTTAAAACACAATGTGTATAAAATTACTTGACAAGGTCAGGAAAACAACAGAAAGACCAGGACTGAGGACATGATTTCCTTTCAGCACCTTTGTTACTCTTAAACACGATTTCTGTGTTTTCATATAAGATTTCGGGCGTGGATTTATTCCCATTTCACCTTGTGTTCAGATGATTTTGAGTTGCTGTGTGGTAATATATTGGTTTTGTCACTCTGAGAAACTGTGAATATCTGAATGTTGATCTTATTCTATAGGTTGTTCAATGGAATTTCATTTGGTAAACTCAATGCAGAATGTAAAAATATTAGATGGGACCGGAATGTCACCTTCTTGTCATAATTTTCAGAGTGTATTTTTTACAGGGACCTGACCATGAGACACTAACAATAATTCAATTACATACTCACCTCTCATTCATTAATACTAATAAAACTTACAAGTCATGGCATGCTTCTATTTGAGGTTGACTGTGACCAATGAGAGCAGGATTCTGTAGACGTTCAGTCAAAATGGTTGTGAAATAATTAGGTTGTAATGAAAGAAATGACAAGGGAAAACGGCAAAAATTATTCTCAAATAACAGCTAAGAATTTAAGTCTACCCTTTTTGTGAGGTAGCTTTTGAATGTTTACCATCTTTTTTCCCCCATTTTACTCTGCTGATTAGAATTGTGACCAGGAAGTCCCAGGGATGTGGGAGATGAAGTTTATAAATTGTTGGTGAAAAGCTACCTTTTGGCCTTTTTTCACAATAGGTAGTCAGATGGTGAGCTCTTTGAAGATTCTGTTCTAATTACACTCAAATGTGCTTCAAAGAAAGTCAAASTTTCAGAATGCTCAAGTGAGATATTTCTAGTTTGAATTCTCTAAGTCATTACTAGATATGACAGTTTAATTTTGTAATGAGTGATGAATACTTAGGATATCTTTTAGATAAGCTAAAATGATCTGTTTATAATGTTGCTTTTTCATCTCTTTTATGACAAAGTCTAGCTCACATTGAAGCTCTGAAGTTGCTATGGTTAAATTAAATACTTACTGATACCTTTTTTACCTAGATAATTCTTTTCATACATATATTTTCCCGGCGTATACTTTCTGATTATCATTACTGTTGTTTTTATGATTATTTTTTTCTCAGTTTCTTTGGGTTCTTTGTGCCTATGTAATAATCCATCTCTTGCTTTTGTGATGTACACAGAGCCTAAGTGTAAATTACAGTCTTCTGACAACTGTGTTGGAAAACCCTGTTTGTGCCACACCATGAGTTGCAGATGCTAGGAAGGCACAAGAAATTTTTGCTGTTTCACTAGAAATCAGTGAAGGGCACAGCAAACCCACCTGGTCCTGCAGCCCCATGAAATCTTGTCTGGGATAGCAATATTCCAATGGCAGACAAAGTAGAGGGCAATGTCACCTACTCCTACTGCTGCCTTGGCTGGCAACTGAGGATTATTTGACATTTTGGTTAATGGATCTGGCAGTCATCATCATAAAAAACTCACTCCTCAGTTAATATATTTTCTATGCATGAATATAATATTAACTATCCACTGCTAAGTCTTTAACAAGTCAAAATGGAAAACTTTTGTTTCCAGATTTGATGTTTTTTAAGTTTGTCTAGAGAATATTTTATTCAGAATTTCAGGTCARTTTTTCCCCTTTTTAAGATTTCTGATCTATAACAAACAATTCAGGAATTATATTAACATCACAATCATGTGGCTAATTTTTAATAATTAACTACTGTACCCAGATTGTCAAGTTATATTAATCCAAATTAAAAGTATTTGACAGCAGACTTAATTAAAGTGGATTGTCAAGTTTATAAAATTACATTCYCATAACTGAAATGTAAATATTTTTTTCTTGATAACATTTAATAACTTGCTGCTTTTTTGCTGTAGATAATTTTTCTTATTTGTAACAAATACTAAGATTTTATTCCAGAGACCTTATTTCACCGCTAATTTAATTCCTTTTAATGTTATCAATTTATATTCTAACTCTTCTCCAGATTGCTTCACTTACAAACACAATTTGATATATTACTGCTGATTTTTTTCAAGCAGTGGTGACCTTGAAATGAAGCTAGAAAGGGGAAGCCATGGAAATATTCTTGCCAGTTCAAATGAAAGAATATGTTTCACAGCTCTGTAAGGAGAAACCCCAGAAAATAGTTTCCTTTTTAGGAGTGATGATTATCACTTTGGGTAATAATTCATCCTGTGCATACAGGGCTGGCTAATCTTTAAATACCGCTTTTAGCAGTGCTTACACACAGCTGTAGACATTGATAAAACATAGGGAGCTACAGGCATTGACAATTGTTAATGGTTAATTTAGCTGTTGGTAAACTTTCATTATGCTTTTCTCCTGCAAGCATCTTCTTTTACTGAGCTTATCTAAATTCAGGATCTCTCTGAATACTGAACTCRAGAACAGAACTTACACATTATAGGTTTTGGACTATAAGCATATTCATGTATTCTGGATATTACTTTTTCCTTTTATCAGGCAGGTTTCATCTCACCAGAAAAATACCCTGAAAGGAGTCATATGGTTGATACTAGTGTACTTATTACTTCCATTTCATTAGAAGCTCAAAGACATTAAAATAGATATCGATTTCAAAACAGGGTGGGTGATAACAGCCAAGCAGATGGTTAGGAAGACTGAAAAAAAGGAAACAATAATGCAAATTGCAGAGGCTGACCAACCAACACATATAGTGGCACTGATTTCTCATTAGCTTTAGTCTAGGCTTCTCTTTCTCTAGGCAAGAGGAGACATATGCAAATATAGCAGAGACTCTACCATGTGCTCTTAAACACACTTTTGTGTCATTTAAGGGTATTGGTTATTACCACTATCCAGAAAATGAAAGTCCTACTACAGTCATTTCAGGCCAGTCTTATCTCTGGTCTGCCATCATGAAGGACAGAAGAAAATCAAGTATACTCTTTGGTAGCTTTCTTGCCAGATAAGTAGCGATTTAATAAAGAGGTGTTTCCACAGTTTCACAACAGCTTCATCCTTTTTCATGTGTTCAGAGTCACATTTGAAGTCAATGAGGTGCTGCTTAATTTATGTGCTCTTTTCTGGGCCTGAATCTGGCATGGCACAGTTTACACATCAGACAGCTTGAATTATACCATATTTGACCCTGCATATCTGGTGGCATGACTAATAGGAGAAGACTTGAAATATTTCATGTAACTGCCTTCCCAAATTGGAAAACCTCCCACTAAGGTCTTGTTTCACTAGCTGGGCACAAAGTACATGTGGAAGCTAGGGCTTTTAGGGCCACCATATTGGTAGCAAAGGAGCAGTGAAGGCTTATGTTAGCTCTGCAAGGGCACCGGGCATCCTCCTTGAAAGTCTGTCAAATCAGTACCATAGCCAGGACGGAAAGGCTTCAGATCAAATCACCCAGAGACACATCTCATATGGTACGGTTACAGTCTTCGAAATAAAAACATAGCTGAGAAAGCCCCAAGTAAAGGAGTTTTAAAGAAAAACTGCTGGCAGTAGTTCTTAAGTTCATTTTAAAAATACACTTTCCTCATCTCCTGTTCTCTGAAAACAGGTGCACAGATGGTGACAATACTCTAACCTGCTAGAGCAGCAGCTTACGATGGGCAGGGTCATTTGCTATCCTTTATTTCCCCTGGCTGTTGGGGTCTTGAGAGAAATGTGATTCCTGTTTACAGAGATCTCTGCTGTGCCTGAAGCAACCCTGCAATTACAAYTCCAAATTTATTCAAATCAACTGATAAGGGCTTCCTGTGAGCTTTATTGAATTAGGTCACATTATTCTAAGTGGGTAACCAGTGGTCAGGGCCCTAAGGTCACTAATCAGCCTTAATGACTTTCTCTGATTTTCACCCACACCTGCCCACAGGCCAGGACCCATTCCCAGCTTTTGGAGCCATTAGTGCCTGCCACAACAGGGCTAGTCTGCCCCTTCCACAACCCTGTCCCCTCCCCGTGGGCTTTGCTGAGCCAAGTCCACCCATATAGAGCACATTAATAGAAGGAACATCATCCAYTGCTTGGGACAAAGAGATCCTCTACATCCTCGTAGCAATGCTCTCACCATGGGCAGGAAGTTTGACTGAAGCTGAGGACAGTGCTCTTACAATAACTTGGGGAACCTGTTGAGCTCAGGAGGGAAGCTTTTTCCATTCTCTGCAGGAAAGAAAAGTTTTCACATTTTTCTACCATGTATGCCCTTCCTGCTCAGAAGAAATAGCTTTGTGTATCAAAAATTATTGTAGAACTCTTTGCATGTAGGACTGAGGTGTCACTTAACTTTTCTGTTTGGGAAATAAAGATGTGGCTAATGATCAGGGTACATCAAGGTCAGGGAAGAGCATCCTCTCAGCCTCTTCACCAGCTCTCAAATTGAAGTTAGAGATGAAAGAGAGGGAGCAGCACTGTTCAAGTTACCCACTTGTGATTGCAGTCTCCTTAATCTACTTAATTCACCATTATGATTCAGTGCTTCTATTTCACAGCAGTTTGCTGTCACAAAAGCCTCTTCATACAAGTAATTATTAGATGCATACCTTTATGTTATTTATTTCTAAATATATATATTGACTGATGAAGATCATGTAGCTGGAACACCTTGATAAATGTTTGAAACAAGACCTCAAATAGCAGTTTTATGCAAAGGTCTTTATATAGACTTAGAGATCTAAATTTCTTTCATCTAGTGTTTTTATTGTTACATGGAAATTTCTTTATAAAATATTTTTTTCAGAGCATCATGCTTATTCCAGTCGCACAAGATCATAAATGAAAGATCTTGGCCTCTCATAGTACACCCTATGATGCCACTCTTGACTAAAGCATTATAATTTCCCTCCCCAGCAAATTAGGTTCCAATTAACAAAATTTTATCTGCTTATACTGCAATTTTTACAGTTAGAATCACAGTTTACTAACACAAGTCTGTGAAGGAATTATGGTATCAACTTTAAATGCCCCCGCTTTGTTTCTAGAGGCTCTTTTTAAATTTATCAAACTTAGAGGTTGTAAAATTCACCTCTCTTTCTGTACACTGTAGTATTGGAATAAATAAGATCAGAGAAAACCAGGGGATAGTGTTATAACACTAGCCAGGAGGATCCCATTAGAGAGAGGATTTTCATGTGTTCATTAAGTTTCAGTTCTGGAAAGGGATTCCTAATAGAACAAAGTTCTGAAAACAAGCAGCCGACGAAAATTCTTTTCTCCCTTTTGCTAGAGTGTACCTCAAGTCTCAGTAAAGTTATCCATGGTACTCTTCTTAATTTACACGTTTCACAAAAACATGTATTTAAAATATTTATTTAGTAAATGGTCTACTAATGGCTATCAGCTTTTTTGAGCTTAGAATACTGTAGTAAAAGAAACATTTTACTTCTTGCCTACAATAAAGCACCTTACTTGTAACTGTTTATTGTCAACACTGAATTGAGGGCATATCTGGGAATTTTTTTACTGTTCAGGTAAGAATGTTAGAGTCCTTGAGTTGTATGCTCAATGTAAGTGAAATAAAACTTCCAGTTTTGTTTGCTGTGAATTGTTTGGGGTTTTTTATATTCCATGTTATTTTGGGAAAATTGCAATGTGAATTTTTTTACTGTGCATCTAATAGCAATCTCTAATACAGTGGGTTTGCTTTTCTCTTCAGGCTGCTTGAAATTTACTTCTGTAGAGGATTACTTCTGAAAATCAATTTGATACATTTTTCAGCTTGGTTGGCCATTTTTTTTCAGACATACCAGTTCATTGAGACTAAACACTCTCATCACCATAATTTCTGTGTCCACATTTTGGTTTTCTTGGTAGACAGCCTATGTAAAATATGCCTTTTGCAGAGAATGTGGTAATCAGAAAAAAATTATCCTGCAATACTTGGTGTGATGACATAGTCTGTCACTGAGTCAGAGCAGTGTATGATGAGTATGCCGAAGAGTCAGAGCCAAGGAGTGAAAACCTGTATTTGAAAATGAGCTGATGTTTTCCTGCATTTTTGTATTCAGCAATACTGGGCACATCCTTTTCCACATGAATGAAACAGAAGAGCTGTTAGAAAAAAAGTCCATAGTAATTACTTGAAGAAAGAATAGACTCAGTAATACTGAGCTTTTCTTTTAAAGATGCACCTTTCTTTTTTTTTTTGCACATTAACTGTAATGACAAGTAGGTTTTTGATCTGAGCTTGTTAAATATTTTTTTTAATGTAGCATTTTTTACATATATTTCATGGCCACTTGACATTTCTACCATGTGAGGTACCATGTACAATTAGCATTGCTTTTTTACTCAATTTTCAACAGTTAAATGAAGTCCATCACAGTTTTTGTTAGCATTTTGTGTATCTGTCATTTTGTCTTATGCAAAGTKGTGGTGTTTCCTAGAAGCTATATCATTGTATCTTTTATTGTGTTTGCCTTTAGAATTTCCAGTTGCTGCATGCTTAGCATTTCAAAGGTTAATAAGGGAAATCTCCTTTTCTGCTTTTTCTACTATCTATTTACCATGGTCACTGACACAGTTTCTTTAAAGAAATGTCTAGCAGCTAATTGATGCTGGGAAGAGCAACAAGAGAAGTCAAAGATTCTGTTGCCATCCACTGAACAGACAATTAATGTGTTTAATTAATGTGTTTAATGAGGACATGCTGACTTGTTAATGAAAACAGGACGTTTATTTGCCCGTTCCATAGAACTTCTGGTGGGAGACGTTTGAGAGATTAACAGAGTAAACATATTTTCCTTTTCAGTCAGAAAGCTTGGCTGTCTTAATTGCTTAGGTATAAAATAACTAGGCTTCTTGGGGTAGGGTTGGTAATTCCTAAATACTAAAAACATATATAAAAGATGAAAATACTTCCTGAGAAGTTCAGAGCTATTTTCAGTGCAAGAGCTTTTTTGTTTTGTGGGACCACAGACTGTTCCATGTCCATTTTTGAAACAGCAAAATGGAAGTAAATACTCACAAGTTCGGCTTCATAAAGCTGCTCAATGCAGGATCAGCACAGATCCATTCTGGGAGGGAGGAGGCAGGAGCACACAGCTGGAGTGGAACATGAGTTACACAGCACATGAACACAAGATTGACAGTGATTCGTTTTCCTGGTTTTGTATGTACAAAATAATCAATGGACAAAAAAATAATGGGCATGCTTTGGAGCAGACCTTTTCCTGCCAATACCAATTTTCTTTCCTACTGAAAAGTATGTAAGACAGAGATGTTCATTTGGGGCATAGAGGGTTTATGGGATGATTCATCATAAAAAGAAAGAACTACACCTGGGGATTTTTGGGCTCCTGGGATTGTGCTTAAATGCACTCCACTTATATTGCAGCTATGGTAGATGAATGTGGGCTGAGTCTACTCTATTTATGTGAAAAGGTCCATTTTTATTTATATTTGTTGAGTCTTCCACCTCCGCAGACCACTTAGTAAAGCATGTCTGGCTACTTTTTTAGTGTGCAGTGCACACTAAAACATTTAACATTTTAAAAGTTAAAATTTATGTAAAAATATCCTTGCACCATGCTTTTAGGAAAAAAAAAAACCCCAGAAAGATGTATTTTATCTCAATCAGTAGTACAGGAGCCTGTCACAGCTCGGTAGAAAAAAACAGGTCTAATGGTTGCTGAGATTAGAAATAGCTTTAAGGGGCATTATAAATCATTATAACATGGTCACATAGTGAGGCTTAATAGGCACTACAACATCCTTTTGTTTTTATGTTTCCCTGAGCACTCAGTTCTGTGACAGGTGGCCATTCCTGTGTACATTTATCCAATTATATTTGTGTAGCAGCCCTGAAAAATCCCTAATACATTAACCATTAAAAGTCAGTGACAGTCTTTGGAGAAATGTTTTAGTGTGCCTGTGTGAATAGAGGGTTTGAATGATATGTTGTTTTTTTGGGTAATTTTTACATATTGTATTTCTTTGATACATGCAAATATGATAAAATTGGTATTTGCCATTGCATAGTTAACATACTCTGTTTTATTTTATTCTATTTATGTTTTCCCAAGGGCAACGAGGGAGAGGAAGTTAAGTTTTAGTTGAGCATTTGGTTTTGTAAGCGACACAAAATATTTACCTTGTTTTATTGAAAAACAATAGTTTCAAATAGTAAATTGTCCTTACTGTCTTTACTGCTTATCTCTAATGTGTTTATATCACCAGAGTTTCCAGCGTGAACAGAGTATGCAATTGGAGGCAGTACTTCAAATAAGAAATAAGGATGTTTAGCTTAGTGATTAAAAATGGAAATGTTACTATTAAGAATCCATTCTTCTGAAATTTTCTGATTTTTTTTTTATAGTTGTCCTCGTTTGAAAGACAGATGTTTGCCAATGAAGGCAGGGACCCCCCTTGGAGTGGTGGATATGACCCCCCCCCCTTCCTTCTGAATTATTATAGCTTTGAAAAAAAAATCACGGGCTTTCAGGCAGGAATATGGGTAAAAGGGAATAACAATTTTTAGTAATATATATATATATATATATATATATATATATATATATATATATAACAAGGTGAAACAAGTAACAATATCAATAGCAACAACACAGCCCAGTCCCAAACCTAGTGACAGCCTTATAGAAACACAGTCTCCCTCTGGGCGAAGCTACAGTTTTGTTGGCAGGGAAGTTGCTGGCTCTCGGCTGAGCAGGGAGGGTGTGACGATTCTTCGGAGGCTGCAAGGGACGAGGTGGCGCGGGTCCTGGCTAGCTCAGATCTCCCGCGGCTGCGATGATCAATACAAAATGGCAGAGGTGGATGGAGAAAAAGTTTCTCTGCAAAACTCACAGCAGAAAACGCCGGTGCTCTTCTGGACAGCAAGAAACCCAGAACCGCACAGAGCCGAGCAGGAATCCCACCCGCTGCGAGACGGGATGGAGCAGAGTTCACCCCCCTGAAGCTGGAAATCCTCCGGCCAGGCACGGCAGAGCAAACCACGGTGCCGCAAGCAGGAACCCCCCTCTCCATGAAGCCGCGAAAAACCAAACTCCCAATCCCCCCCACCACCACCACCACACAAAAGCTGTCTCCGACCATTAGGGTGTGGCCATAGGTATCATTGTCTTTTTAAACACCCAGCAATTAAAAGGATGATCGGCAATTACGTAACCCAGCAACAAATGGGGGAAGAAAAAAATTCCCAAAGAAAGGGAACAAAAGGAGAGGACTTTTAACCCACAACAATAGTCCAGTAAGCTATGGACCCTTTCATGTTAATAATTTTCTTTATTTGTATTTTGTAGGCTTTTGCTCCAAATTCAGCCTAAATGTTCATCTAAGATTTGGAAGGCGTTTCTGTAGAATGTGGTATATCTTCAGAGACTCAAATAAGTCAGCTTGTAATATGAAAAGGCCTCTTTGCCCTTCCTGAATTTTGTGGGCAAGAAAATAAATAGAACTAAAATTGTACTGTGAGGCTGACAAGGGTTTTAGGATGTTTTGAAAACTTTACGTGTATCTCCAGGGTAAATAGACCGCTATGTAATCTATTACCCAGAGGCAGTTTCACATTATTATGCCTTTTAACCTTTCTTTGTAAGTCCTGAGCCTTTGGTATGCAGTGAAGATACCTATCATGAGTATAAATTTATTTTATATAGTCCCTGCTATAGAAACAACGTTGATAATACTGCGTAAAAGGAAATGGCAAAATTTATAAGAATATTAGAACTAAGCAGATAGAACAGGCAAGTTGTTTATTGTAGATGAAAAGAAATTAATTATTGCATAAAGAAAATTTGCTGTTTTCAAAGGACACTTGAAGTAACTGCATATAACTGCATTGCCTTTGGATTACTCAGCAATGTTTCTGTAACATGATGTGTTGTTATTCTCATCATGCAAGTAGCCATCCTTCTCTGTTTTAGGAGTGCATAGACAGCAAACCCTTACATTTTTATCTGGCCCTTCATCTTTATTTAGTTCATTATATATTCAGCTTTCAGCATTAGTATAAATAATAATAACTGCTACTTCGAGTTCTCTAAACCAACAAGCCCCACATACAATCTTGTGTGGCTGTTGTCATTCTCTGCTGGGGTACAATGAGTGTCTCTGGTGTGGGCACCCCACTCCCAGATCTGGAAGAGTGTGTGCCGAGACTGTCTCCATGGGGTCAGCTTAGGTCCTGGCACACTGGTGCCAGTGGCAGCACCATCCTTGGAAAGAGTCAAGGAACAAGCAGCAGCAGGGACCCAAACAGGGGCATGGCAAAGAGGCAGAGACAGCTGCAGCAGCAGCTGCTGCCTGGCAAGGGTGTGAGGGGAAAGGAATAGCGGGAACAGCAGTAAGTGCAGGATGGGATGAAGGGAGGAAAAACGCCTAATTGAAGCCCCAAACTGGAGACATTGAGAAGTTATGACAGCAGAAGCCTTCCTGGCTTTTGGCAGTTCGGCATCCCAGGGCTGCCTTCTGCTACTTCCATGGCTGCTGCATAGGTCAGTGCACAATGGCTGGGGAAGCCTAGGTGTAGCACCTGTGCGAGGGCAAGTGATGATTTATAATGCCTTGTCAGAATGGAGGCATCTTCTTTAACTCAGAGAGGCATCCCCTGGGGAATGTCATCATCAGAATCTTAACTGTCTGGGAGGTGTGTGTGCTTCCAGAGATAGGTTACAGGTGATAAGGATATTTTCAAGATTGCAGTTCCTGACTGGGATCCCACACTACCTTTCTGCCTGAAACACTGAAAGGCAGGCATTGCAGTGTTGGTCATGGAAACACAAAGCTTCTGCATGCTGAAGCCCTGTTTGTTGAAACAGACCTTAAGAAGATTCTCTATAGTAACACAAGTCTTTTGCCAAAGAATCTGAAATTTCATATTTTTTTTAAAAAAGGGGGTGTTGATTTTTTTCCCCCCTAAACTGCAGTAATTTTCGGTACACTGATTTGTTCAGGACCCATGAAAACTTAAGAATCCTTTTCCTTTTAAATAAATCAAACACTGCTTTTGAAAGTTTATCTGCTGTCCTTTTCAGTGAGCAGCAATAGACAAAAGAAGTATTGTCCTCCTGTGCGACACAACTAAGCAGGGTAGCACCAAGTTACTGGTTGAGGAAGAGGAGGACTGCAGCGGGGGGTAGTGTCCTGTGTTTTTCTCAGGGTTACAAGGTTTTACTGCAGATGTTCATCACCAATAATCTGTCATAAAGTTGTATGTAATAGCTGTTGTGCCTGTAATGTAACCTGGAGGAGTCACTTTAGATATTTGAGAAAACGATGAAAAATATTGATGGCTGTTCCAGGTAAATCAGTGACTCAGTAGAAAACATTTTGTTGATTTTTGTATTTGGTAGGTAGTCAGGGGACACTGCAGTCACCGCATAGTTGGCCTCCTTGCCAGCTGGCATTTCAAGTGGATCAGTATAATTAATTTCAAAATCAGTCAGCAGATTATACTGGGCAACATTTGCTTCTGAGGAAAACAGTAAATAATAGAAATCTTCAGTCTGTCTCAAATTTCTGCATTTCCATATCTCATCAGCTTTACAGATTTCTTTATTTTGTATCTAATATCCCCTGGCAGTGACAGTAGTTTGCCGCTACATTAACAGATGCTGATGAGTGTAATAGTTTGTTGAAAGCTGAGCACAAAATCCCATTCTGAGCTGGTGGGAGAGTCCCAGTCTTGCAGCTGTCAGCGAAGAAAGATTCATGATTTACAGAAGAATAAGGCACTGGCATATTTCAGACACCAAAAACAGTAGTATAATTCACAGCAGATTTGTGATGGTGACAAGCGACATGTTTTTTAGACGGTCACCTGCCCTCCTGTATTGTTTATTTTCATTGTGGTTAAGAGATTCATGTTTTGTATACTGTTGCATCCATCTAGAATATTGGCCTTTGTACTTCTCCATGTCTCAGTAGTTCAGCCTGCTTAACAAAAAAGTYATGAAGGATGTTCACACATGGTTACTCATTTCTGAGTTGGGCAGTTCTTTTTTGACTTTCGCAGTTACTCCAAGAATATGATCTGAAAATTTGCTTCCATTCCAAAATTTTTYTTTTCAGTAATAATTTTCCCCACAATTGACTTCCTTTAAAATGAACTCTATGGTCTTTGGTTCTTCTAAGATCTTTTAGTATCTTCTGTCTTCTTTTAGTATGTCCTGCACGATGCTTTTTATCTATGGACATGATTGTATTGCCTGGTAGTTTTATAACAAGAAGCTACATCAAGTAAGTGAATAGAGCCCCTTGGTTATGTATTAGAGGAAATACTAGGTGCTTTTTAGAATGTGGAAAGAATTTATCATCAGTGTGAGTGCCAACTCAGATTCAATGACTGGCCAGTCCTTTTCTTTTGTGAAAAGACTCCAAAGTCACTGAAGACACTCTGTCAGTATTGGCTCAAACATATGCAGAAGCTCCCTTTGCACATTAAACAAATACTCTGGTATCTCCAGGATCAGATCAGAAGGCACATTATATGAGTAAAAATTCTAACAAAAATAATAGTAGAGTTGATGGTATATACAATAGTTTTGATCATAAATAATATGCATTTAATGTATTTTCTTTTAGGAGAAGCTGCTGACCAAATCTCTGCAACGAGGAGAAGATCCCCAGTTTGATCAAGTAAGACACTTGAAATGACATTATTTCTATTCCTCTGGCTAAAAGAGAAGTACTTGGAGGGCCTTCTAGTGTCCTTATGCTACTGTTGCATACTGCTAAAGCAATATCTCTCTATGTACTTTGCCTAACCATACTTGGGTTTAAATTGGAAGGATTTCCCTTCTGTTTTTAAGCTTGATATTTTTTTGCCATAGAACCTGTTCTTTTTTACAGTGTATTAGGCACATATATTATTTCCTGTCTGCTTCCCCTGATGGAAATTTTGAAGAAAAATTTGTATCTTTTCAGAATATGTGGGTTTTGAAACAGGTGTGTGGCCCCCAATCTTTCTTTTATGAAGTTTCTTTTACAGGTAATGTGAGGGCCTAAAGAATCATGGTCATTGCCATCAATCTCATCATCCACTTTGTCTCTGTAGCTGTGACTTGGCATGACTTACATGTGTGTTGTGCTTCAAACAGGCTGAGCCAACCTGTTTTATTTAAAATTAAGTGTAAGTTCAATTGTCAGGATAAATGCCTGGATATAATAAGGTAAATAATTGCTAAAAAATGGTGGGCAGGGAAAAAGTATTAAAAATTAGGTAGAATTTATATAATAGGTTAGATTAAATTTAGCAGAACAATAAAATTGTAATTAATAAAATGAAATTTACATCTGGCATTGGTGTAGATTATTGAATTTATTATGTAAGGGAAATAGAACAAGTATAAAGATAAAACCAGCAGCAACCTACACACTTCTAATTGATTATCTAAAGCAATTTATTTTTATCAGCAGTCTTTCTTTTTGTCAGCAACATCTAGAATAACCTACTTTGAAATAAAGGAACATAGGTTCTAAAGAGTTTAAGTTGCATAAAGGATGCCAAAACTGGCAAGCCTCACTCCCCATGAAGAAGAGTGATAAACTGTAGGTGTGCCATTGCTGTCACCATTGCTACTGACTTCACATCTGCCCACACCACTGTGCTGCCAGCAGGGCCAGAAACACAGCACAGAAAGACAGCAGAATCAGCATCAACAACTCCAAAAGTAGCTGTGACCAATGCCATAAACTGCAGGTACCATATTGATTAACTTTTGAGGGGATATAGGTGCAAGGACAGTTTCAGAACCTCAGATTAATATTTTTTGAGTTTTCTGGGACATTTCACCAGAAGATCTCTTATGAGACTCCACTGGCATTCACAAAGACTCACTTTATCATTTTAACTTGACAAAGTGACACACTCTGGATTGTTCTGTAGCTGCCTTTTGGGGAGAGGTAGGCTGTTTGGAGGGCTGTTCAGAGCAGGAGGTGAACAGAGGAGGTGAGACCTCTGAGTCACACTCAGGAGCTCTGTTTGCCTCACTGACCACAGAGACCCCGCAGTGAAACCAGCCACTGTAGGCTAAAGGAAGTTGCTTTCTGACTACTCCCTACCTGCCTCATGAAATTCTTTGTGGTATTCTGACCTTAATTTTATWTACGTATTTTATTCCTTCCTGTGGGAAGAGTTTTACACTCAAATGGGAAAACAAAACAAATTAATCCGCCCAGATGCAAATCTTGTGATACTGTTCCTGCAGTGTATTAAACAAACTCATAATGGGTGGCCATGATTTGATTAAATATTTATGGCTAAGCAAATTGTGGCACTTTAAAAGGATGAATTGGAAGACTGATGTTTCTCCTAGTTACTGGTAAGTAGACAGCAAATTGAGTAATTAAGTCAAGATCATTTGGTGAGAACAGCAAATGCTTCCTAGAGTGAAACAGCTGTGTGTTTAGTGCTGTAGCAATCTACCCTGAATGCAGGGGGTAGGAAAAAAAAAAACAGATGCAGACCAAACACCAAAGTAAATTTTGTTATATATGACATTAATATATCTTTCTATATGCATATTCAGAGTCCTGCCTATGTGCAAAGGTAGTGCTGAGATTTCCTGAGACATCTTGTCAGAAAACCTTGCTTTCAGTTTCTTGAAATTTTCAAAACAAATTATTTAAGCTGAAATTTTCAGAATTATTTGCCAGCCTCTGGCAATATTTCCTTTTTCAGATTTCACATTGTTTTCTGCTTAAATAGCATGATCATTTTGTGATGTTCTAGTGATCCTGGGATTGATGTATGACTGTGATTGGCAGATGGGACCTGAACCTGGCTTTCAAGCCAATTTTCAAGAACATGAGTCATACTTACTAAAATTACTTTAGTTCAGCTAAATTCAAACAATCATAAAATGGTTTAAGTTGTAGTCAAATAATTTGCATTTGAAATTTTGTAGAGATTTGATAGAAGTGAGCTAGAGACAGGAAAACAGCATAAAAGTCTTTGCTTGGCATGTCTCACTCGGTAGATTATGTGAGTACATCTCGTTATAAAGCCATTTTTCAAATGATAACGTGAGTATTATAAAGTTGTCATGAAAGTATGGATAGTAAAACAAAACTGTGGTCTGCCTGGGAAACTCTCAACATCATGACTTGACATGATACCTACCCAATTGAGAAGGCCTGTGCTTTTAAGTGAAACCATTCAAGTTTCATTTTTGAAGTTAACTCAGATGTTGAAAGAGTGTGTGGGATGAAGGAAGACCAGATTGGTAATTCCTTACTTCCCCTTTCCAGTTAAGGTGTAGAAACCTTTGGTGTTTATTTCTGAAATCCATTAAGTCATCTAGCAAAACCAAAAAAAAGCTACCCATGACATTCCTGATACTTCTACTACAGATACAGTGGGGGGAAAGAGGAAGAATCCCCATGAACAAACTTTTTTTAGCAGTGTCTAATAATGTTTACTTTCAGTTTTAGGGCATAGAAAATCAGAGTCACACTGTCAGAGGAACCTAATTTTCTCTTTTTGACATTATCAAAATTATCTCTATTCAGTTTGAGTGAAATTGATAGGTAGTGCCAAAGTGAGTAGGTCACCAGTCGCTTTAAAATATCTGAGCTCAGTCTTCTCATGATAAATTAAAAAGTAACAGAAATAAGACATGACCTGATTTAAAATTTGCTTTTTGCTACTCAGCTTTGGAGGTGAAAAAAACAAGCCCCAAAAAGTAACTTAACAATGAGCAGAATGGAATTTTGACTACCCAAAGTAATCAGCATCAAATTTAACATGGAAACCCTCAAACTGTTTGAGATGGTTATGAAAGCATTGCTTACTACCCTTAAATAGTTCTATCTCTGGCTCTCTGAGAACCAGCATTTTTTCCTGCCCATTCTCAAACACCATTTTAGGAACACTGCTTGTGATGTTGGTGATGGATCCAGCGTCTGGAAACCTGGCTGGCCGTAGGCCAGTTTCTTTCCACACAGGTGTAGTCAGTGTTTTCTGTTAGGCTGATAGGATATCTGGCTGCCAATTGCATCACCCTCCTCGAACAAATAATGGGATCTTGAGCAATGTATGGAGTGATGGTACTTATCCTGACTTGCTGAATGTCTCTCCATTAGCCTAACAAACTGGATTCCTTACACTGTGTTTTCCTTTTTAGGTGTGCATGTACATAAAAAAGAATACATATGGGAAATTATGTGGGTTTTTTTTCCTATGGCTTAAAATATTTTTCTGTTATATTTAAAATCATGCTTTGAAAGTCATTGATTAGACAGCTCTAGCTGCCTGTTAACAAAGAGCTTACTGCTCCAGTATTAGCATGCTCTGTGTCCCCTATTACAGAAATGTTATTAACATTGTACTAGTGAACTATGACTTAAACTTCCTATTACAGGAAACCATGAAATTGCAATACATGAAAAGATCAAAAGCTAGCAAAAACCCATAATTCTCCAAGAGGCTTACCCTCACCTAAGGAAACACTTTGATTACTCTTTTCTCAGCCTCTACTTATGTATCTTTTGTTCTTACCACCGTGTATGAATGTTCCATGAACTGACAACACTGGAGGCAGAAGAAGGGCACTGTGTAATCTTGGACTGAGCTACTGACAGTTTTCCATATAAAACCACAAAAAGAATGTAATGTTTTGGCCATGGAAGTGAAAATAACAGGAAGACTTAGTTTTCATATGAAGCTATCTATATGAGGTGCCTCTTGCAGGAGTTCCAGCATAAACTGCACAAAAGCTTCAGTTTTACTGCTCCTTTCTTAAAAGTACATTGGGTTGGAGACTATAGATTGGAAAGCAGAAACATTTAATCTTTTACATATTTTTAGGAGATGAAAAAAAAGATCAGCCACAGTAAAAAAAAAAAATAAACTAAAAGGAATAATAATCATAATTTAAAAGTGGAAAATGCAGTAAATAAATGAGACACTAAGCAGCACCCTAATGATTTTATAACAGCCTAAAAGTGATTAATGATATGCTGGTAATAATTCTTATCTTTTTTTTTTGTTAAATGAATACTGATAACAATGTCATTGCATTGCAGTTGGCCCCTTTTGTGTTTTCCCTTTCCCTGGGTTTTACACATTGTCCCTTTTTACCAGCAAAGGGCACGTGGTAGAGGAGTATAAGAAATTGTGGTCATGGGGTCATAAAACAATCTTTGGGTGCTGGTCAGAGGTTTGAGTTCAAGCAGTCTATAAAGAAGTACATCTGAAGGCAAAATTAAAGGTAACACCTTCAAAACTGAGCTTGCTGTCCACTAAAAATAAATGGGTTTTCATGTAAACTATTATGCTGGCAATAAAATAGCTATAAACATTGGTAATGCATAAACAAGATAACTGAAATTACCCATCCACAAAATTATGGTAGTAAAAGGTCCTACTTTCTTTTTTGGCTCACAAAGTCGAGGACACAAATGTGAGTGAACTAGTGAGTTCAACCTGAATAGTTACAGTTTTAACCATTTCCAGGGAAGTTTAACTTCATAGAATCATCCAGAAAAAAAGCTTGTAACAAAGATGTGAATGATAGGAGATCCACAATCACAAATGCATTCAGCAGCATTGATAGAAAATGTAAAATTTCACTTGTGCTTAAAAATTTAAAATATAAAAATCTACACAACAACTTTGAAAATAAAATATACAGACATTGTGCGAAAAATAGATTTACGAGAAATAAACCAACACTGTGCAAAATGAAGTACTGCAAATCTACTTTATTGAAATGGCAATAAAATGCCCGTTCAACATACATACTGGCATATGTGGTATACAAAGAAATTGCTGGGCCAAAAAAATTAGTGATACTGTTGGAAATTGGGTGCAGTTTTGAATATATTTGCTGTTAAAGCAAAAATAAATTCATAAATGAAATAAAAAACGTAATCAGCATCAATTTGCCGTTAGTGGAAACATTTCCTATACTTGTATTTTGACAATATAGCAAGACTTTTATCAAAGTATATAATTTGTAGTGAGGTATCTGAGCAGAACTTTATTAAATTTACTCCTCCATTTTAGTCCAAAACAAATATTAAGCATTCAGATAAAATATATTTTATGCTCTGTAAACACAGGTTTTAAACAGCTCCCTACTTGTGTAGCTTTCTTATCCTTAAGCTATACCGTAAGTAGTTCATTTCTGATGGAAGAATATGATCATTTGTCCAACAAGGACATATTTGTACATCTGTGCACTCTCTTTCAGGAGCAGCACAGAGCTYGAATTCATCTCACTCCTGGACTTACTTCCAGTAAATGAAAGGGTTGAGTAATTGGCACACTGGCTAGACTTCCCTCCCTTCCTGTTCCCTGAGAGCCATGTCTTTTCCCAGTCCACCCTTCCTTCCTGTCTTAAAAGTGCAATGACAGAAAGATNAAAAAAAAAAAAAAAAAAAAAAAAAAAAAAAAAAGGAAAAAAATAAACTATATTGACCTTTTATCCCAAATGAAGAGAGACACTTTAAATTCAGCAAAGAAAGTATGGCATGAGAAGATTTACCAGGAATCACTTTGACTTTTTTTGGTGAAGTTGTATAGCTGGGGTTTAGAGGACAGCATATTTGATAAATATGTCCGTGAACATGCAGGAAGACTTGATTRAAACAACTTTTCATTTATAGTTAAATATTGTGATTTATGAAAGGATATTTAGGTCTATTTGAGGACAGACTCTTTAGTAGAGCCTGTGGACATAGGACAAAGGCTAAGGGCTTTAAATTAAAAGAGGGGCAATTTTTACTAAATAGAAGGAAGATATTTTTTACTGTGGAGCCAGTGAGACACTGAAACAGGTTGCCCAGAGAATCTGTGGATTCCCCATCCCTTCAGCATTCAAAGCCAGGTGGGTTGAGGTTTTGATCTACCTGGTGTAGTAGAAGTTGCCCCTGCCAATGTTAGGGAGGTTGGAACTAGATGACCTTTAAGGTCCCTTCCAACTCAAACCATTCAGTGATTCTATGATTTTATGTTTCTATTCTTGTCTTCCCTAGCAAACCCTTTTTCATGATATCTCATCATTAACAAGCAGTGTTGTGCCAGCTTCATAAAACGTTTTGGAAAACAGAGAAGTGAGTTCGTAGTGAATAGGTTGCCCTGACAACAGGTGATTCATTTCTTCTGAATATTTATCTGAAGCCTTAATACTAGAAGGCTTTGGTAAAATTGAGCCTGAAGTCCTGTAGTAATCCTTCATGAAAGGCCTCCTGTCAGTGCTGCAAGCAGTGCCTTCATGACATCTTCCACAGCAACTTGTTTCATATTTCAGGTAATAAAATATATTGCAAAAACACTAGATTGAAAGTTTTCCCCAAGTATTACTTTTATGGAAACTTTTAATCTTATAGGAGCAGTTGTTACATCTTTCTAATGCACCATGTTTAATTTTAGGCCATAATGCCTGAATAATAATACTTCATCCTCAAAGTGTCTCAGTTCACAGCGCCACTGTGAATTGGTTAAATGCTGAGGCTGAAAAACTGCAAAAGAGGTTCAGAGTTAGTCATCTAGACTAAGTGTCATCCACAAAAGTCCTCATTTAAGCCATTAGTAATATTTGGGAATTGTGTGTAAGATGCTTGGTCAGCCAATTTTGCTCTTGTCTTAGTCACAGCATTAACACAAATTTGGTGTTATATATGAGACATTAAACGCTATTGGTTTTCCACAAGCATTGAAACGTGCTGTTTTGAGTTTAAGCAGGGGGATAAACCTGACATAATTACAAAATTAGTGTATTTGGCATGTAATGCACCCTTCAGATCTTCACTCCTGATACTTAGCACTTCACAGGATCAAGCCCTGCATGATCTTGAGGTAGTCAAAAATCTCCAGGTCACTGATTTCTTCCCCATTTTAAATAGTTTTCTATTTTCTTAGAATGTCCACAAATGGTGTAGTTGTAATGAACATTCCATTGCAATACATGTATTATCCTCTTCTATAATATTGGGGGGGGGGGGGGGGAAGGTTTCCCCCTACTTTTTGATCTTTCCATGTTTTTTATCTTTATGGCTTCCTATAATAGGAAGTTTAAGTCATAGTCCAACATGCTCAGTAACATTTCTGTAATTGGTGACACAGTTAATACTGAATGAGCCGTAATCTTCTTATCCAGCATGCCACTGGAGCTGCTTAATCAGGAACTTCTAAGGATAATTCTTAGCTGGAGCTATTTAATCAGGAACTTTTAAGGAATAATTCTAAACTATGTTTTGTTTATTTGTGCACAYGAAAACACAGGAAACGAAATATTTTCCTATATATAAAAGAGAAGGTCAAGCCCTCAGGTGTGTGAGCCTAAGAGTAAGATGTATGCATATGCATGGTCAGTTGATTAAAATTATTGCAGGACTTATGGTGTTTCTCAGTATATTCTGAGTTTCCAGCAGGGATATCCAGTAGTCAGATATAATCCCTGAAGAGTGTACCTCTGATTCATTACTTTTTCTTTCTTTACAACAAGCTTGAACTCAAATCAACACTGTGTAACAAATCAAAATAACCTGCTTGAAGAGCTAAATTGGTTTTCTGGTATGTCATAAGAAGTGACACACAATTTTAATGCGTTTTTATATCAGCAATATAAAGACTGCATCAACATGCACTCCAGTGTTGCATTTCTGCTTATGTTTTATAGAATCATAGATTCATTTGGGTTGGAAAAGACTTTTGAGATCCTCAAGTTCAGCCACAAACCCAGCACTGCTAAGTCCACCACTAAACCACGTTCTACGTGTCACACGTCCACATCTTGTAAAGGCAGGAAATGCAGAATATTAAGTCACTGCTTGTACCATAATTCTCAAAAATTGGATGAAAACAAGAAAAAGCCATTGAATTAGTACTGTTTTTAAGGACAAGGGGAAACTTGAARAGCATTTCATTTGTTGTTTTGTTGTATTTTCCCTATAGGTTATAAGCTCAATGAGCTCACTCTCAGAATATTGTTTACCCTCTATCCTGCGCACTTTGTTTGATTGGTATAAAAGGCAGAACGGTATAGAAGATGAATCTCATGAGTACAGACCAAGAACAAGCACTAAATCCAAAAGGTATGATTTTGAATATGCATAAATAAATTCTAAGGTAAAATGTGTCACCCATCAGCTTTTGTGAGGTAACAGTTGCTTGAAAGTTGTGTCTTTTTTCTGCTTGTTCCTGGAACTCTTCTCTTAGCTTCTTGATGGATGGAATAATTGTGTCTTTCAAGTCATGCTCCTCATAGTTCAAGTAAAACAGTGTTGTTGTGTTTGTCTTACTGATGTCTTACTGATGCTTTCATGTAATTTAAATACTGGTTTGTATAAACTGTGCTTACTCTAGCGATTAGGCAACAATTCTGTGTCACTTGGAAGAATTTCTCTTACATAGTGTTCTGCTTACACATAAAAATTTCACATACACCTTTCCTCAATACAAAAACTTGAGAATCAGTCAGAGTCTTAGCAACCTACCTCTTAGAAGCAACAAACACAAAAATAATTATATCAGTAGTTCCTCAGTGATAAGGCAGCAGATTGGTCCTCGTTATATTAAGGTCTGTCAGAGTGATTCAGATACATTCCTCAAACTTGGGATTTTTCTGAATTATTTCAGTACTTCATTTGCACACTTCAGTGAAGCAGCAAGATAATCAACAATGYCATTGCTGGTGTTCAGAAATGCACAGACAATTTTTCATATTATATTATAACCCAGTGACTACAAAAAGCAATAGTTGCTGGAACAAAGAGGCAGTAGCAAGGGAGGGTGGAAATGAACCTGATTTGRAATGTTTCAGACTCCTTATGTCAGTAGAAGTAGGCTGCATGAAGACACAGTTCATCAGTTGGATGTCTGCTTTAGGATGAGATGAATCTCTGCCTTGAATTTCATCTTTCTCTCGACTTGTTCCATGACTACCTGTTCATAAATAGATACCTTTGGGAACTCCATCCAAAATTTATTCGAAAGTCAGCTTAGCAGTGAAACAAGGCCGCTCTGTCAATTTGTAGTGTTAAAGAACTTATAACCAGTCCTTCCTCCACTTAATGTAAAACCAAAGGAAACCAAAATGTAAATAAGTTGCTTCATCGCTGATCAGGTTRTACTCTTAAATGCCTGTTTTACTACTAGCACATAAGTATAATTGAAATCACTGGAACTCTCAATGTTTGCAAGAATAGTGCTAAATTTACACAAAAATCTCACTGAAATCATGTTAAATGCTTCAAATAGACTGCAGAGCTGTTCCTTTAATGTTCAGTTTTACAAAAAATATATTTCATGTTCTCTTTTCAATACACTTTGCATCTCTGATCAGGTGATCTAAATAGTTAATTTTTGGTATTTCTATTATGGCTATTCAGCTCAGACTTTTGTTCTGCTGTGTTGTTCTGTACAAGGAATGTGTTTGCAATGTTTGACAAGTGCTGCCAAAGTTAAAAAATTAACACTGAAACAGTTTTTAAAAGATAATGTAATTTGGTTGTGAATTCTCTATTGGTGCTTTTATGGCATTTTTCCAAATTCATGACGAGTCTAAATATGAACTTGATAGCACAAAGTTACATTTACCTCCAAAGTGTAGTTAAGAATGGTCTAAATGGTGTCATGAGCAAGGAATTTGAAATTAAATCCTTTTGTTAGAATACAGAATACACAAGTTTCCTTGGTTTTGTTTTGATTTTTTGTTGTTGTGCATCTTCAACTGGAAAAAAAGAGGGAGGAAATGGATAGTGATATTTAAACATTTGAAAGAACGTCACAGTAGCAAGTTAGTTTTGGTCTGTTTATCTCAGGTTTTAAGAGCATAACAGTGCATTACTTTCTTGAATGCTGGGCTGCAGTTTAAAAGGTAGAACACAATTCCCTGTTACCTGTATTTGTGTGATTGAAGAAGGCATATGATATGAATTATGACACATCTCCAAAATATTGTTTCTTGGTTTGATTTTGCAGTGATGAGCAGCAGAGGGACTATTTAATGGAGAGGAGAGATCTGGCTATTGATTCTATTTTTTCTTTAGTATTAATAGAAGTTTTGAAACAGGTATGAGTTCTTAAATTATCCATTAGCTAATAAATTATGGAAATTACCAATGCAAGTCAGTTTTGGGATTCTTCTTTCTGTTTGCATCTTTAAGATTATAATAAAAACATGAAGTACATTYTGCATGCTTATTCATTGCTGTCTTACTTGCACCTGTAGGACACATAGTGTTCTGTGCTCATACAGACTTTACTTTGCCAAGTCGTTGTAGTTAAAGTATTTATCTTCAAAACTAAATAGTCATTAAATGGCTCGCTCATTTTAGCTATTTTGTTAGCTACACGCTATTTTAACTTATATATTTCTGAATGCATGATACCCATGAGTAATATTGGCACTAGTGTAATATGTGTGTACTTGTTACGTTTTATTTTGTATTTTCAGATTCCACTTCATCCTGTAATAGACAGTTTGGTAAACGATGTTATTAACTTGGCTTTCAAGCACTTCAAGTTCAAAGAAGGGTAAGGCTCTTTTTCATGCAGAAATTCTATGAAAAAAATACTTACTTGGTTTTTTAATAGTTGTGGTTTAAACAGTATGCTTTCTCAGCTGATAATTCTTTCTTGTCTCTTGCTAGGTACCTTGGTCCTAACACTGGAAATATGCACATTGTGGCAGATTTGTATGCAGAAGTAATAGGTGTTCTAGCTCAAGCAAAGTAAGCAAATTTGAATATATTATTTCCTCCATAAATATGAAGAAGTCTACTTGCTTAGCATGTGAATATTCTGATTTTCTCACTTTCTTTAAATATTGTATAGAAAGAAATAATTTCAGTTCATTGGCCTTCTATTTATCCAGATTTTCTAGAACATAGGCCTCTAGGGAACCACAGGCTTTCTGCCTCTGGTCCAGTGATACTGAATAAATTCAACTCAACTACAAAAGCAATATTTTTCTTATCTCAGCAATGACGTCTGTAGAAAGCCCAAAGGGCTGAAGAGAGCTATTTTAACTAGTTGGGGTTTTTTTCCTAGATGCTATTTTTTCCTTAGCTGGGCAAACCTATAAATAGCCATCCTACATAGCAACAGTATTGAGGCTCTCTGCAGTTATTTCAGCTCAGAACTTAATACATCTGCTTCTGAACCCTTTCTCTTTCTTAGAGCAGATGACACAAAGGACTTTGTGGGTCAGATCTTAAATTTTGGATCTGAAAGCAGTCAACCTCAGAAACTCATGAACCCAATACAACATCTCATCATAGACTTACACCACAAACTAAGCAGAGGATGGAATTTACTGCCCTGATGTAATTGTGGTGTTGCTGAGGGTGTCTCAGGTCTACAATACAAATCAGTTTGGCTTGATGTGGCTGAAACAGTTTGAGTTTCTGGAAGTTGTAAAAATTCAGCTAAGACTTTACCTGGTCTTCAAAAGGCTAAATGAGAAGTTGAATTTGGATCCAAATTGTCAAAGTTCTGAAGGGCCTTGGTAGGATGCCACTGAAGGACTTCTTCCAGCTAAACATGGTGCCTATCAAAGGTGATAGCAAAAGGCTGTTACATGCTATGCCTACCCACGAATATTACATTCTTTTTCTTTTGTCTCAAAAAGGGCAGGAGGTCCTCTTGGATGTTCTTTCCATGTATCATTTTTATGGACCATTTGTCTCCAAAGACACTTTCAATAGATTTGTGGGGTAAACTAAAAATGATCACAGACCCCTCTACTCCAAGTTGTTATAGATGTTGTAACCCCACGTTAATGCTTAAGTGTTACTATAGTGGCTGTTAGAAAAAAATACAGAAGGAAGAAACTGCCTCTCTGAATATTTTCAGGTTATAATATAAACATTTTCATTTGAAAATGTTGCATGTACTTGCAAGATAGCTATCTTTCATTGTGGAATTTTGAAAAGCATGTGAAGGGGTTGTTTTAATGATATTGTTAGCTTTTATGCRAAAGAGGTGCATGGTAATAAAATAATTTGAAAGATGTGGTTATCTAAAAGTACTAAGATCAGGCTGTATGCTTAATTTTCCCAGTTTGTTAGAAGTGAAAGAAAGCTAACAAAAAAAACATTATTCCCATACTGAGTACAGTGGTGTTTTTATACAACCTAAGTTTTATCTTCTTTAGGTTTTTCCCAGTTTATATACCTCACATTTCAGATGTTGATTTTGAACTTTTTGGAGCTAACCAATCTGAATTTCTAGATTTCCCGCAGTAAAGAAGAAATTTATGGCAGAGTTAAAAGAGTTGCGACATAAAGAACAAAGCCCATACATAGTTCAAAGCATTATCAGTCTTATAATGGGAATGAAATTCTTTCGCATTAAGATGTATCCTGTGGAGGACTTTGAAGCTTCTCTTCAGTTTATGCAGGTAAAATTCTTAAGGATATAGCTGTGGTTTGCAGACCTTTTTTGAATGGGCTAACCTTTTTCTTTCTGTAATGTTTTGGGAGATTTTCCATGCATCATTTCCACATAAACATATGTGCAGCTGCCTTCTGCTTGTTCTGAACACGTGAGTGCTCCAATCTCTGGAGTGTGTCCTTCCACACCAACTTTTCATCACTCCTATACCTCTAGTCCTTACACCTCACCCTCTAGCTGGAAGAGGTTTTGTTCTGTAGACCCCAGACCTTCCACTCCGCTGTCCCAACAGCTGTCACTTGCCCTGTGACCCTGCCTAGGCATGTCTCCCTAGCTGCTTACTGCGTGCACAGTGAATCTTCCAACAGTGACATAGCTGCACCAGAAATGAGAGAAACTTCTGACGGAAGAAAACACTGAGGAAGAGAGAACTGAGGCAAAAGCCAGATGGAATTTCCTTTGGATATGTTCTCTCCTTCCACCACACCTTCACCCTGCTTCCTGTAGGGTGCCTTCTGTACCCTCCTGGTTTAAAATTCACTAGTACAAAGCAAAGTTTAACTACAATCAATGCTTTAAAATAATAGATTACATCCTTTTGTTAAAGGCAAGAAACTATTTCATTTTTCAACATTCTTGCTGGTAATGTAAAATTGGTTCTGTTCCCACTAGCAAGTTTCTTAATCTTTCTAGTCCCATGTTTTTTCTTGGGATCACCCTCATGGTTACGTGGCTTGTGTCCACTCACCCAGTAAAATAAATGTTTTATATTAAACTCCATGCAAAGATTAATTTATTGATGGTGTAAATGGAGAAAAAAAATCAATGTTAGATGCCCACAAGTAAGAATTTGGCATTGGAATACAAACATACAGGCATACTGACACACTGAGCTATTTCTCTTAAGTCCTGAAGAGGAAACACATTCTATTTTAGCTTTGCAATGTATTTGAAACCATATTCAATAGCATATTTAAGACATATTAAACAACATAGAAAAAGGGAATTTTTCTTCTTACCTTACTCTTAATTATGTTAGCACATATGTGTCCACTACAACTAAGTTATCCAGAGCTGGAAAAATATCCAAGTAATGCATGTTCAGTGCATTTAGCTTGATGAGTGGATGCATTTGTGGCAMAGCTTTATCCAGTGTTCACTGCTAGTGAAATCTGTGGTAAAACTCCTGTATAGTAGAATTGAAAATTTGGATCCCTGGTACAATATCTCAGCACTAAATGAATTCTGGTATTTACTACTCTGCATCATAAGATGCATTATGCATGTGGGAAAACTTTATTTGCTCGGTTTGGTGAAGTACATTTCAACTCTTTGGGCAGTTTGAGTATCTCCATGCAATGTTGTTTAAAACCTCTGTCACACCAGCGCTGCTGTACTAGAGAAGGACACTTTCAAAGGGTGAGCTAATTTCAGGAGTGAGCTCCAGAAGAGCCTGTCTTCCCCTGAAGAGTGCAGAAGTGGCTCAGGAAGGCTGGCTGGAGTGACTGAAGCCATGGGTTGTATAATCCTGTTTGCACATGAGAGAAAAATGCACATGATCTGAATTGTAAACTGAATGTGCAGGAAAAATGGGCAGTGTGTCTTTCCTTATAAAGCCAGGGGCTGTTTGAGCCTTGAACCTGGAGGAGAAGTAAATGGGACAAAAGGATTTGTCATTCAGAGAAATTGTACACACAAGTGGGTGGATGCTTATCTCCCCTTGCTCACTTCCTGAGTTATACAGCTGTGTGGAGAGTAGTTTGCAGCATGTTTAGGACAAACTCTGTTTTTTTGCTTTCTCTCTTAATCCTRTGTTACAGGATGGATATTGTGGTGGTTCTCCCCTCACATAGCACAATTCCATATTGACCCTTAATACACGATGAGTCCTAGCAATGAAATGTATCCAAAAATATTTACACTAAGATTGTTCAGCCTTGTGCCTTGTGTATAGTACCACACAATTATGTTGCTTTTCTTGCCTCTCAAAGCATTGTGTAAAGCAGTCCATTTTGACTATTAGTTTTGCCCCTGAAGATATACACGAGGAGGGCATGACATCAGTCCCTGAATCCAACTCCATTTCCAGCCCAAAACACCACCAGGCACAGCTGGAGTCAATGGAGAGTTTCTGGATTAGAATAACAGCTCCTTGATCTTGACTTATGTCCTGCTTTGTGCTTGCTGCAAAATGCAGATTTGGATGTTAACAGGCAAACATTTTCAGTGGGATTTGCAGGATAAAAATAGTCACTGACAYGTGATGTGCATTTAGCAAACATTTAGAGGTCTTTATTCCAGCTGATATGCAATTTATGTTTCTTGTTTTGCTTTGTTTTGTTTTGTTTTTTATTTAGGAATGTGCACATTATTTCCTTGAAGTTAAAGACAAAGATATCAAGCATGCACTGGCAGGACTGTTTGTTGAAATTCTTATCCCCGTAGCTGCTGTGAGTTTATTTTTGATGTTGTTTGCATAATTTCTTTAAATTAGATAAAACAGCTTGTGAAATAGTGTTTTATTAACATGAAATTTTCTTTCAGGCTGTTAAAAATGAAGTGAATGTCCCCTGTTTGAGGAACTTTGTTGAAAGCCTGTATGATACAACGCTTGAACTTTCATCACGAAAGAAGCACTCATTGGTTAGTAATCCTAAGAAGCAGAGGTTAAAATTCTTTGTCACAGATGTTTGAAATTTCCCAAGGCTCTTGGGAAATTGCAAAATGTTTTATCTGCATTCRGCTGTAACCAATACATTTCTATTTGCAGGAAAGATTATTATTCACAAAAAATAACTGTGCATATTTTACTCATTATATGATCTAAATTAGTCTAAATCAAACATGTTTTTAGCTTTTGGTTCTGTGATTATTAAATGGTTAGGTTTTTTCAGTTATAATGTGTAAACATTAGGAGAAGAGGAGAAAGAATAGAGTTCACTTCTTGTCAAGAGAGAATAAATGAGGCATGTGGGAACAAATCATTCACGGGGCTTAAATAGTACATTGTAGGAAGGAAAAAATGTATAACACATGCCCTTTTAAATCCATAGCTTGGCTACTGTGCAGCTCTGTATTTAATTTTTTGTGTGAGATGAACAGTGGCACTGCAGTGTATTTTTGGAATCATGAGTTGATCTGAATTAAATGAGGATCTGAGTCAGTTTGATGCTGGCTGCCTTAAGCAGTCTGTCTCTCCAACTGGGTCAGCGCC
This sequence comes from Malurus melanocephalus, assembly GCF_030028575.1. NCBI lineage: Eukaryota > Metazoa > Chordata > Aves > Passeriformes > Maluridae > Malurus > Malurus melanocephalus. The sequence goes on from NW_026623967.1 coordinate 172,426, forward strand.
CGTCAGCAGTGTGGTGTTAGCTAATTCATTTTGAAGTCTTGGACCTTTTATGTAAAGAAAGTTGATATTTGTCCTTCCTCATTCTCGAGGAAAGTCATAAAGTCTTCCCTGTTTCCAGTTCTTTTGGCAAATGCTGGTCGCTAGTGCCAGCGAGGAGTGTGCCTGAGGACTGCTGGAGTGTGCCTGAGCTCTCTGCCTGTTACAGCATTCCCAGGGGACAGTCAGAGCATCTCCTGGGGCAAAGTCCTGATCCAGTTTGAATTAGTGGGAGACTTGAGATGGATTTCTGATTTCACTCTGCTTGTGTTTGTGTGGCTCTGTTCCACTCTACCGAGTTAATAAAACATGGTTGGAACTGCAACAGCATAGGGCTTTTCTGTGCAGTTTTTACATGAAATAGAACTTCCCAAATTGTGGCCGTTCTTGCCAAAGTCAACATTGTGTTCTTGAGAAAGGATTGCACAGCTGGGCCTTTGCATTTCATTGCTTGTCTACACATACCACACTGGAGGCTACACAGTTAAATGTGACAAAATAGAATAGATTCTTGTGAGGGTGTGATTAGAAATACAAACATTGCAAGAAGGAGGAGGAGGGGAAAGGCAAATAGTTGACAGAAATAGCTGTCGTGCATATTTCCAGGCTTCCAGGAAGAAAGAGCACTCTTTAATGTCTGAACTGGACCAAGATCAGTGTTTTGTGGATCCATGTACTCACTGTACAGGGTGGGGGAATTCATCTTCTTCATTTGCTGTCTAAAAGTAGCTTGCATGAGCTAGTCATTCAGGATCTCTTGGTARTGAATGGAAGAATTAGGAAATTCCAGGAAACGGTTGATCTTCCTGGGAGTCTTCCTTAGGATGGGTTGTAAAACTCTTGGATTGTTACTAAACTCTCTGATCCCATCAAATACTCAACTGTATGGTAAGAAAGTCTTCTGTGAGAAGGCTTCAGTTATCCTCTCCCATATGTATTTTGTACATGAAGCTTATAAAAATAATGTACATTTGCCATTTGCTCAAGCAATTAGGTCTAGCCTAGCTATAGGCAGTTTATATTACATGTTATTGGAGCAGAAGCTGAGATTTATGGTGTTTATACTTTAAGCTATGACTGGAGTTAGAATTTAATTTTTAGAATAATTCATCTTAAAGTGAATGTTAACTTGTTTTTGACTAGTACCTTTTAAATCCTAACAGTATATTAGCTTTACAACTGAAACCTTAGTCTCACTAAAATAGCATATAATATTATATCAGTTTCAAAATTAATGGATGCATTTTAGCTTTTTTGTTTTTTAGTATTTAGTAATATTGACAAGTGTTAAAAGAAGTGTTGACAAATTTCCTTTGGGAAGTTTGGTTCCAATAATTCAAATTCTATGTTCTGGTTCTGCTTTGCTTCTTTTTATTTTTCATTTAATGAGATGTAACTCCCAGCACATCCAGGCATTCCCTTGAATTTTRACACAATTCTTTAGGGTGTTTGACATGTTTCTTGGTAAATATTGTGACTACAGATTTTGAGGAGTAATAGGCATCTGATTCACAAGTTCCAACAATTTCTGTGGGTCCTGCCATTATATTAATAAAGTTTAGTTATTCCTAGGCTATTATTTTTTCAGTAAACTGATGGAACTTAGCCCTGAGACTCTGTAAAATTGTGCCCTATCTTTGGGATTTCTACTGCTGTGAGTACACCTTTGGTTGGTTTTATTTCATCCATGAAACATATCTGTAACAGCTTTAAGAAGGCTCCTTTTAAGTTGTACTGCTTACTAATATGTTTATGTTGGCTAACTTGTACTGCACAAAATGGAGGAGTTAGAACTTCAAGTTTACAGTAGCTCTGTTAAGTTACTTTTGCATTGTGTAGACATGCAAATAACACTGTATCGACATCCATTTCCTGTTTAGGCTTTGTATCCTTTGGTGACGTGCCTGCTTTGTGTCAGTCAAAAGCAGCTCTTTTTGAACAGATGGCATATTTTCCTCAACAACTGCCTGTCCAATCTCAAGGTTAGTATCTCCTGGTTTTAATATTGTATTCAAGCTCCAGTATGCACTATTGATCTCTTGCATAGCCTTTCTGGTAAATGTGCTGAGTTATTGCTGTTACCCGATTCCATACATAATTTTATTCCCAGCAGTACAAGTTCTTTAGCTGTGCAGATTTTTTTCAAAAGCAACAAAGTATTCTTGAGCCTAGTTTGAATTTCTACTGTTTCTCTAACTCACACCTGTGAAACAGACAAAATTGGTGATGAAATTTATTAGGTTGAGTGACATACCAAAGCAAGTACCCAGTAGTAACTTGCTTTTTTCACAAAAGCATTTGAAACAAAGAACTTGTTATTACTTTTTCAGGTGGTTTAAAAGTTAACAAGTGTCCTGGTTTTGAAACGGAACATTTATTGTTAACTAAAATATGTTGGCAAAAAAAATATTTGAGGCAGATATTCTATAAAGGAGAGAGTAAAAGCTCTCTGTTTCATTGAGAAGCATAGTTTTTCAGTGGGAGCAATAGTTCCTCATCTCCAAACCACCTGGGACAAAGAGAAAGCTTCTGTACAATTTAAGCCAAAAGTGCAGAACTTACTTTACAAAGAATGAGTCAAACAATGCCTATGTCAGGGGTGAATCTACGGGTACCAAAACAATGTTCCATCAGTGTGAATGGACCAGACTTAATCCCTTATTACTGGAAAACAGAAATGGAAGAATTAAAGAAAATGGGCCTCATTCCYGGCAATCCAGTTGCTCCTTTGCTGGTCACTGAAAAAGAGGCAGAGGCGTTAAAAAAGGAAATTCTAGCAACAGTAATGGATAAAAGTCAGCAGCATTTACCAATGAAAAGCCAGAGCAGATCCTGGCAGAGCTCTGTCCCCTACTGCTACCGTGTTCAAAAGACCTTTAGCAAATTTTCAGCACCAGCACCAGCCTGGCCCTACCTGTATGGTGTTCAAAAGACCTTCAGCAAGTTTTCAGCACCAGCACCAGCCTGGCCCTGGTGACGAAACCACAGCCAGTGCCAGTACATCCTGTTGGGAAAGTGAAGATGTCAGGTATATGAGGGCAAGTACTCCTTGTTCTGACAAGCTTTCCTCATTGACAAAAATCTTGAAATATTAAAGAGACTGAATTGGTGGTATACTTCTCTTACTTTTCCAAAGGATGAAACACTGTGTGCTTTCTAAATTAGTGGGAATTTCTGAAGTACCACCATGAACTTGGACAGATTTTGCTCGTGGACATGCCCATGATGTCCCTGGATGTATCTTAGGTCTTTATCATCTTCCTCTTAATCCTGTTTCTGCCATGGAGCTTGCTGTTTCTGATAGAAAACTGGTCTGCTATTTCTTGAAAACTCCAGTGATACTGGTCTCAGCCCTTTTCTCCTCCATCTTTTTCAATGGCCCTCACAGCTAACTGTCTCATCACTGGGATATTTGGACATTTGCTAACAGACAGCTTCCTTTTCTGCTTCACMGCCTCCTGTTACCTTAGCTCAATTAGCCACAGCCTGCTGTTTCCTTGGAAGCTGTGGGATAAGAATAAACTTTGATAAACATACTTCATCACGTGTTGAAGAAATCAAAATTCTTAGCTCTGAAATGTACAAGGATTTATATGATTATACTTGATGAAAGAATGGATTGAAAGTAAACAGGTTAATAAACAAATTGATTGTAACAAATATTATGATTTTAAAATCCTGCAGAGATTAATGAGCCAGGTAAACTTTCACATTCCTTTCACTACTTACTCTAAACATGTGTGACAACCATTGTATGCTGCTATAATAAGCAAAAAATTTTGTTCTGTTTTCTGTCCATTAAAGCTTTATTCCATAAAATGTGTTGTCAAGGAATTAAATGGAAATTGCAGCCCAAGGTGTTTCTGTTCCTAAGCTTGTGACAGATGCCACATCATCTCCCATATTACTGGCACATTGTCTTCCCATCATTTCGCAGGACTCAGACCAGCACACATTCAGGAATTACTGATGGCATCAGTTGCAGTTTCTTTGATCAAACCACAGTCTTTGATCCGTGACTCAAGGATCCGTTTGTCTGCTGAAAATATCTCAGACTTTTGCCATGGGTATTTGCATTTTGGGCCAGGCAAACCTTATCTCAGATCAAAGTGTACTGAGCTCCTTCAAAGTTTAACCCAGCAGATGGCTCAGCATGTGGGAGACCGTCTGATTGGACTGCGCTTACGTGTTACTACTCGGACAGCCCCTACAAATGCACAGAAACAGAAAACTGCCTATGGCAGTCTTGTACTCGTTTCCAAAAATAAACAGCAATCCAGACAGATAAGCCAATTCTGTCCAGCTGATCCGAGATGCCATGTTAATTAGGCCAGCCTAAGCATCCACAGATTTTTGTCCTTTCACTTTTGAGTATGTGTGGTATATTCCTTTATCTGTTCTTCATACCAGGCCTCCACCATAGGGCAACGATTTTCGAGTTGATGGAATATACTGAATATGAGGTTTTCTTTACATAGTCATATTGAGGGGGTTTTCCAGCAGAGATTTTTAACTGTAACATGTATCTAATTCAACTAACTTAATACTTGTTTTTTTCAACAATTTAAGCATTAACAAAAGTAGATCAGATGCGTAACCATCTACAGCTACAATAGTGGAACTCTGAGCAGCTGTGAGGCTGAATCTTTTTTAGTTTCATTATCAAAACGCTGAACCTTGGCATCCATTAAGTGCAGAACTTCCTTTCCAGTTTGTGCCTGAACCTTTTTCCTATGTCATGTGTTTTCTAGAATAAGGACCCAAAAATGGCTAGAGTTGCACTGGAATCTCTGTATAGACTACTGTGGGTTTACATGATCAGAATTAAATGTGAAAGCAACACAGCTACCCAAAGGTAAAATGCTTTATTTGTAATAAAAATTCTTGTAGAGTGGTTGCTGCCAGTGAAGAGGTTTTATTGTTCTCCTGAATTCCTTTGAATTGAACTTAATTCTGTTGTGAAATAAGAAACTCAATACAACAAAATATCCCCTCTTGTGGCACTGTCAACTACCTCTGAAAATTACTGTATGAAGTGTTTCTCCTTTTGGAAAAACAGAAAATTACTGTTTGCTGAAAGTTAAAAATACTTTTGTAGTGGCCATTGACTGGTTTATTTTTACTTACAATGTAGTAATGAAATAAAATAATTACATTGAATCTGTAGCAAAGAATCAGAACAAGATACCCTATTACATTTTCATTTCAAAGGAAATATTTTCTGGTCTTTGTAAATGGAGTGTCATGGCCAGTGAAGGTCTGCAAGATCCAGAAGTGTCTAATGTCTCTCTTTCTTTTGCAGTCGACTTATTACTATTGTCACAACACTTTTCCCAAAAGGCTCCCGTGGTGTTGTGCCAAGAGATATGCCTCTGAACATCTTTGTGAAGATAATACAGTTTATTGCACAGGTATGGGAGAGCCATGCATCTGTCTTTCCCTGTAATGAACTACTTGTTTTCTCAATTATAGATTAACAAATAAGTGACCTTCTAATGACTGAATTTTTTGCAGCCCTGTTGGCATTATCTGTGATCTAGGGAATGACGGAATTACAGGCTGAGCTGGGACAAACTTCTTTTTAACAAGAGGTTTTGATTAACCTCATTCCATTGAAAAGGGATAAAAATGTGTTCCTTCAACTCAAATGTAATTTTTTTCAGTTTCTTTTAATTTCCAGCAAGTCCGAAAATGCATTTGTTGACATGCTCAATAAAGTTCAAAATAGTAAGCTATGTTTCATCCTGATACTGAATCATCCTTGCTGTGTAGGACAGTAAGTTGTCCTGCTTTCAAAGCAGTAAGTCAGATGTAAACCAAGTTCAGCATGAAGTTGACACATGTAGTTTTCAACAGTTCAAACGGGAACTGCTAAAATAAACTAAGCTGCAGTGCTGGAAGTTCCACCTCTTTTATGACTTAAATTCAGAAAAGTTTCCCATTTAGCTAAGAGCACTTTAGCCCATACTTGAAGTCTCTGAATAAGAATGAATCAAAGAGATACTTAAAACCTTCCTTTAACTGAGCCATCTGTGAACAAGCCCTCTTTATGTAAAATGCTATGTTAGTAGCATAATTACCACAGTTTAAATGAAATAATTAAAAGTTTTATTTCTAAAATGGATCATTTTCTGTTTAAAAGCTATGCATTTTTGATTATGTCAACATAAGGCAGTGTTAAAAGCTTAGTTCTGATAACATTCTACATACTTCTGAAAATCTGTTTTTCCATATATTTAAATAAACCCTGATTAAGCTGGTTTTCAATGTTCTGTTGCCTTGTAAGTAGCAGTAGAAGTGAGCAGCTTAATGATTTGCAATATTTTTGCTATTTTAGGAACGTTTAGATTTTGCAATGAAAGAAATTATCTTTGACTTCCTTTGTGTTGGAAAACCAGCAAAAGCTTTCAGTCTCAACCCTGAGGTATGATGTACATATGCTTTTTTTTTTTTGCTTTTTTTTGAGTTAGTATGTACTCTATTGTGCTACATTTACTTCCGGGTTACATTCTAAACATGCTTTCACCTTTCTCCAGTGCTTTGCAAGTTTTCAGGCCAAAGCTTGAATCTGATTTACTGGTAAAATCTGTGAACTTCTATCCATAAAATGTCACATTGTTTATGCTCTCCTCATGTTTTCTCAGTGAAGAATATCAAATGTGAACTAGTGCAAATGTATAAAATAAAAAGAAAAATAGAAATAAAATTATTAGTATGTCCTTATCATTCTGGTGTTGTTACATGCAATACCTTAAACTATTTTAATATAACAGCAATTTTTCTGTAACAATTTCAATGTTTTTCAAAACAGTTTGACTGAGAGTACTTTGAGACTGAGAGTGATATAAGAAGGCTTGAAAAAGMAAACACTCTAATAAAGTTTTACTGCACTGACCAGAAAAGCTCCACTGGTGTTGGTGTCATGAGTCAGCTTCCTAGTGTTTTCCCTAGAGAAAACAATCAAAAATGTGAAAAACTTTTAAAAAAAACATAATGTAAATAAATACTAAAAGAATAAAAAAATAAGTACTAAAAGAATTAAAAAATAAGCATTTGCTTAAAATTTTGAAAAATTTTCATTTGAAAATTAAGCATAAACATGGAAAAAGCCGAATTATTTGTGCTCATCTCATAAAACTGTCTATGTTAATCTTGCAGAATTAAACCATATCTGTTCACTAAGATGAATAGAATGAATTGCCTTGCAAAAATTGTATTTGATACAAAAAATTGGAAAAGTTGATTAAACTTTGTACTGTCAAAAGCAGCAGAAATGAAGGGCAAGCTTTTCTTTGAACACAGCTTTCATCTTTCTGCAGCAGAGCAAAGAAAAATGAAACAGAATTTTTGAGCAGGCAGTCCACCCCATGCTCTGGGTCAGCCACCTGCAGCATTGACCGAGAAAGGTCCTTAAAAAGGACACTCTGTATTAGCCCAGCTGAGAGGGGGTGGACATAGTCCTTAGCTTCTTATTGAATCAACATCTGAAATTTTACCATCTCTAAAAACAACATTGTAAGGCTGAAAATGATGACATCATAATGGCACTTTTTAATGGACGTAAACTTTAGCATTATAAAAAAAAAATCCCCATAAACTGTGTAAATGCATCTCTGGGTGACTGTCCATAGAACAGCCTCTTAGTTTTTGGAGCACATTCCAGAGAAATTGAAAACACTCTAGTCTTTCAATCATTGCAATGCAAAGTTTGCAAGTTTTCCTCTGGTGAATTCCCAGAAGGCATTCAGGTCACTTAGATTCAACTTCCTAATATTTTCACATTGTAGTTTTGGCATTGAGCATCATTCCAGACTTTTTTCTCAGTGTGATCAACCCAGAGGCCTTTCGAGACAATTACTGATCTTTTTTTCATCATGGATGAAAAATGTCCAACTGAAGTACCGGTCCATTACTGAAGTACCGGTCATATACAGGTGTTTTATCCTGAAGATAAAAAGATAATGTGCTAATGCAAATACTTAAAAAATAAAGTTCTGAGAGGGGAGAACACTGTTCACAGTGGAGATATGAATCACTATTTCCTGGACATTTTTTGTGAAGTATATTACACTAGTTAATGTAGTGAAGATACAGAAAAAGATACAAAAAAAAAAGTATGGTACAGCTGGCAAGTACATTCTCAAAACTTCAAAGTGAATAGAAAATTATTATTTGATTATGATTCTCATCCATCTTCTGAACTTTACAGAGAATGAATATTGGCCTGAGAGCTTTCTTGGTAATTGCTGATAGCTTACAGCAAAAAGATGGTGAACCTCCAATGCCAGTGACTGGAGCTGTCCTTCCCTCTGGAAACACTCTCAGAGTGAAGAAAACGTATTTGAGCAAAACTCTTACAGAGGAGGAAGCTAAAATGATAGGTTAGTAAAAGAATGGACAATATAGAAACTTGGGTGAGAATGGATGTGAAAAYGTCTTCAGCACTTGAGCAGAATACTTTATTATTGCCAAGTATTTGATTTATTTCTTCATTGTAAGCATTTAATTTATTGTCCACTCTAATGAAATGTGTGGTTTAGCTTGACAAATACTGCTTTTCCTAGATTGTTCTGAAAAGTCCTCAGTTAGGCTCCACAAATGGTAGCAACCCTGTATTCTGGGAGGGGTTAAAGACAGCTGTGTTTATTCATGATATTCATCTGATTAGAAACAGTGCCTGTGCTCAAAACCAGCTTTGAAAACCATCAAGGATTCCATTGATAGCTTTATTTTAATTGCAGYATTTCACACCAAGTGAAGCTTTCGAAAAGGCAAAATTTTTAAACGTTGAATAATATTTTACTAAGGTACCTCAGTAACAGAACAGCTATCTTGGTCTTCCATGTAGAGCGACAATCCTGTGCTGTGGAGGAACCTCTCTGTCACGCCCTGAAGGTGCCTGGTTTTGTTGGAAAAAAACCCCAAATTTGGCTGCTCACCTTCACACTTAATGAAGTCCCCAAAGTTATATAAATGAAATGAAGTCTACACCAGTGGCAAAGACCTGTGTTGTACTGCGCTAGATCGTTGTAGCAGGATCAAGAAAATAAGCAATGCAAGCCCCACTGGTGTGAAAGTATTGGAAGATAGTATTTTATAACAATGTTTGCAGTAATAAATTCTTGTGTTAGCCATTACTTGCTGTTTTATGATCCAATGTTCCAATTTCCATGTATAATAAGTAAGCATTGCTTTAGGAGCAGGCAACATATTCTGGTTTTGGATCAGGATAGCATTACTAGTGAAATATGCTGTCTCATGAGGAAAACATTTTTCTTATGCAAAGAACTTACTTCATGCAGCACAGCATGAGTAAGCAACCTTCTTTTTCAGAATAAATATACCTGTAAATATCCCAAATTATACAAAAATGCATATTATTGCAGGTATGTCATTATATTATTCGCAAGTAAGGAAGGCTGTGGACAACATTCTCAGACACCTTGACAAGGAAGTGGGTCGGTGCATGATGCTAACCAACGTACAGATGCTTAACAAAGAGCCTGAAGACATGATTACGTGAGTCCTAAAGAGCAGTAAATCCTATGAAATATGGAGACGTAATTTTGGAGCTCTTTTCTCTATTTGTCATGAGTCATCAGAGAAACACAAGAAACAGGAATATTTAGCTTAATTAGTATATACTTTCAAAAACTGTTTGTGACAAGCCGATTGTGCTTCTTTGAACACTGCAGTGTTAGGAACTGAAGAAATTCTTGATATAGGCAAAATCATACATGAATCCTAGGGATGTTTAGATGGTAGAAGTAGAATGCTCAAGTAGAAAACCTGGCAGCCTATGCTCAGAATGCTGTCTCAGGGTATATTTGCATCACTGAACTTCAAAATGAGGATAACAAATTCCGTAAATTCCTATTAATATTTCAAAATTCCCTTTGTTTTTCATGCCTGTAATCAAAATCAAATCTTAATTAAAAACCCAAATAATTTTGTGATAAGGCTTGGATTTAAGCAGTACCCCACTGGAACAGAATCACACCAGTGTGCTTCAGGCTTTGTTAAATAGCAACGTTTTTCACTTTCATCTGAAATTATTAGTAGAGAAAGCTTCCTGGAGAGAGTTCTAGTGAGGTGGATGTTTAGTAGAGGTTAGAGACACACAGTCATCATCTGACACATGCAGAGCATGGATTGTACAGATTCCAATTGTAGGTAGGGAGATCTTGCATATCCTTCCTATTAGAGCAGTGGGCATGGTAGTTACTCCAGAAAAGAAAACAAACCCTAGAAAAAAGTTTGAGATGTATTTAGAAAGACACCAGTTTCTTTGAGATTGTTTTTTTCATTTATTGCCAAAAAAGTCAGCTTGCTAAGAGTACTGTGAGTGGTAGACAGACTGCAAAGACTGGCCAAATTCAACTACGTTGTACAACTGATACAATCTTTATATTTTAATATCATTCCTCTGCCCTTGTTCGTTGCATTGACACTAGGTGAGACTGTAAGCGGTGTTGCCARCATTGTCTTACTTTATTTATAATCGCTGCTAATATGACTATCCAATAATATTTCCTATTTTTCTTGTAGTCCTACCCTGTGTCACGCCTAGTTTTCATAACCATTTTAGGTATTCTGGCTTCTGTGGTAGGGAAAGTGAGTTTTGAAAGTCACCTTTTATTCCCGATAGATAATGGCACAGTGAAACCTTGAGCACTTAGATAAGAAGTGTACTTAACCTTAGCTATAAATATCATTTCAGTGGTTTCTCAGCATCAGCAAAACATGGTTTATTTTTAGAGTCAGAGAACAGGTAGACTCAAAAGGATTTTAAATTTCAGGAAGTCTTATGATTAAGTAGTAACTTTTGTAAGAAACAGGAAGATTGGAATATTTACACATGTAAATTTTGTGTTGTACTTTATATCCAGATGAGCTCTAATTTCAATATATACACTTGAAAGGCAAACCACATTATAACACATTTTTACTTGTTTTTTCAAGGAAAAAAATATCTGGGATGCTTAACATCGGTCGAGTTAAAATCATGTGTATTCACAAAAAACATCAATCCTGTAACTGTCAGGATTTAAAATGATGCTTTGAAAACTGCCTTGTGGGTATATGGAAAAGCCAAGATACTGTTTTTATGTAATTGGTTCCCATTTTATTCACAGAACTCCATGCTTCACCAGAGTTACATATTTATTTTGCATTATTACGGGCTTTAATTGATAGATACCACACTGCATTTATCTGCATTTTAAAGTTATTGCTTTTGCCATAGTTACAGTAAGTTTATGTATAAACTGTATAAAGTGAATACCATAGTGGTATTTTTAATAACAAACAAAATAAGAATTGGAGGGATGTAGCTGGGCAATGAGCAGACATTGCATTTTAAAGTATGCAGACTCTGTAATTTTCTTTGGCAAGTGTTAGACTTTCTTCTGTATTTAATTACTGATCCTTTAGGCATTTATTGTTGAAGTAATAAATGCCTGTTTGKAGGATCTTACTAAAATCCTGAGTAAAAAGCATCCTTTGCATCCTGCTCTGGGATATGAATTCCAATACTGATCAAAATTACTTCCCAACACCTAGTGAGAATAAGGCATCCATTTTTCTAACATCCAAACCTGTCCTTGCAAGTATTTCAAAGGTTTTCCTGACAACACCTAACTAAAATCTGATACTTCTGCTATAGAAACACAAGCTTTCAGGTGAGGACAGCTGTTGCTGCATTCATCCAGAGCTTGTCCTGTGGCATCCTTAGTCAGCCAGGGATGACTCCAGTGCGCTGTGAGGTTCTCCTTCCTCAGTCTGTGCCTGGTAGCTCAGATGGCAAGCTGGGAACTTGACCCTGAGGTTTGGATCTTCTCCTGCTACTCTTCTGAGCAACTGATAAGCTACAGAGCACCCACAGATTTTATATTTATAAATAATTATTCATTTGCCTTCAGAAGAGTTTCCTCTCAGACTATTATTTTACACGTCTCCATTTGAAATACACAAAATTTGCCCTTGCTGGGAAGTGAGAGTAAAGAAATGCTTCAAAATTGACTTTCCATTTAATGTCAGCAAGGAAGACTTGGTTTGCCTGCACTTAAGATTCCCAATGGCACTTCAATGTTTACAACTATAAAAACATAGGATTTTGCACTAGTTATTAATCCAGCTAGTATTTGCCTTAGTGATAAATAGTTGAAAGGGATTTGTTTGTAACCAAATTCTCAGTGAAATGTATTTTACTCCTTTTCCAGTCAGTTGCTGACATCTGTCAAGTTCTGTTAGAATACAGATACAGTGAGACAGAGGTAGTTAATGATGAAAATAGTTTTTCCTAACTGTACCATTAAGACAGTTAATTAAAATAATGTCAACATTCTATTCATGTAATGTATGTCCAAGCTGATAAGTACATAAAGTGTCAAGGGACAGTATGGTATTCAATATAAAACTGTCTTTAATCTTTTAATTAAGTAAATGTGATATCATTTTATGCCTTTTCTGTACCCATTATTTCAGTGAATGATCAGTGTTACTCCTTAAGTCTTCTTTCCGACTGTGTTGCATCCAGGTTTTCCCTGTGACTGAACACAGGGCTGAGATACCCAAATGCAATGTCCTCGGTTAGGTGGAGGGACAGAGTAATGTGGTAACCAGGGCAACCAGGAAAATTCAGTTCATTTTTTGGTTTGTCACTCTATTTCAGTGTGGTGTTAAGTAGCTTAAAATGCTTCTTGGTGTCTCTTCCCCCCCCCCCCCCCATTCTCATCTAGTTCTATTGGAGGCATATTAAAAGACAGAATCTTTCTCTTCATGCTTATAATATGGCCACTAAATAGGGCCTTACATTTTTTAATCCCTCCAAAGCATGTTACAGGCTAATAATTAATAATATTGTGGGAAAGACTGCACAGATTGAGATGCTGTTACACTTTGGTAATTTCCTCTACACCCCATTGTCAGATAATAGATCCTTGAGATAAAAATGAGCAAAAAAAAAAAAAAAAATCCACACTTTGGGGTCTATCTGAAGGACTTATCTAATCTACAGATTTACCAAAAATGTTGACAAGCCAGAAAACAACTGGATCTGTTTTGAAAATAATCAGCGGCTGAAGCTTGAGCTACTTTGAGAAGATTCATGGTCTTCCAACCTAGTGTTTGATTCATGCTTAACTTTGTAATTACTGACTTTCCCAGGCTGTTAGGGAACTGTTGTGCCATTCCACAGATTAGAACACCCTTAGGGCTGCTAAAACATGTTCTAGCTGATAAGAGTTGCCAAAATGCTGCTGTCTGGGAGTGATCAGCAGAAACTCTCTGGCCATACTTACATCTAAATTATATACTTTTTTCAGTGTAAAAATGTGTCATGGTGGTTTTCCATAGACTTGTCCCTTATTGGGGACAACTGTCTGGCTCTTCAGTTGCGATATTTGAACTTGTTATCATCTGCTGTTTGCTTCATACAACTGGTGAAATGTAGCTGCACTATGACGGAGAATAGCCCAACTCTTTTCTCCTTTAGTCATCCAAAGCTTGCATCATATAAATGCTGGTCTTTATGGAGGAATCCTCTGGCATTATACTTTCACTTTTTATATATCAGCCAGTTTCTCTCAGAAGGAAACCAAGGAATCATTATTARTTGATTTTCCAAGTAATGTGTAGATATGATGCATGAAAAGTACCAAAATCAAAACCATTTATTCAATGGAAAAATGTATTCATGTTTCCTCCTCATTTCATTATAGTGTCTAGCTGTCCATCCTGATGTTCTCAAGTCTTCTGGCGCTTCATTATCTTTGTTTAGCCCTTTTATGAAAAGCTAGAGGTGGATCATTTAACACAGTTCCTTCTTAAGCTTCTGTTTCAATTTTTCAGTGGTGAAAGAAAACCAAAAATCGATCTGTTCAGAACATGTGTTGCTGCTATTCCACGATTGCTTCCTGATGGAATGTCAAAACTTGAGTTGATAGACTTGCTGGCAAGGTAAGCTGTTCAAACTTTGAATGACTGCTCCAGGGGAACAGGGTGAAAAGCTGATTATGTAACTGTTTCTTTTTATATATGCTTATAAAAAGTAAATTGCTGTTAATGAATTAGACAGAGATGTCATAGCATCTTTTTACAGTTTTATTGTTTTAATTATGGACTCATAATTTCATTAAAAGGTTGGTATGTCCTCCGGAACTCTTTTCCATCAGTACATAGGTTATGTGGTAGTCACTGTTCTTCATGGAAACAATTTATTACTGCTTTCTAACCATCACAGCGTTCTGATTCACAGGAGAAAACATCTTTTCTGTGTAGTGGAAAAACACTGAGACACCTGTTTAGTTTTGATTTATGATCCCCACTTGTCTCTTTGGTAAACCAGAATGTGCTAGATGTGGTATCTCACAAAAAACTTCTTGACTTGTTATTATTGTAAGACACAAAATAAAGGAGAAGTTTAACAAATATAATATCCCTCCATTTAATTTGTCTGAATAGATTTCACTGAACAAGATTGTCTACAAAATGACTGCTACCAGTCAGGTACCTAACTACAGACCAGTTAGGTTTCAGGACATCAAATCGGTGACTTGTGGCAAATAATTATGATAAAAGGTACTGGCCAGTATGGAAAAATCTGTTACATTTCAGTTCAAGTATCGAAGATGAGGGTTCCACTTGTGTTCTTTATGTAAGTGGATTATGGTATTAAATTGAGCCAAGAGGGCTTTGTAGTGTATTGCTCTCAGGTAACTGTGGCAAAGCAATCTTTGCCACCCTGTTCCTGTTTTTGAAAAATCACAAGGAATGGCAGATGTGGGAGCCAGAAGGCTACATTCAAAACAGGTTTGTTCTGCTCTGTGAACAACTGACTCCCAGTGATGTGCTAAAATGGTGAAACAATTAATTCTGGTAGTAGTGGAGAGTGCAGACAGCCAAACAAGCCCAATCATCAGCCAACAGTCAGTGTGCTGCTGTGCATAGCCAGCTTGATTTCCTTGTGTGCACATTGTCCATTGTCTGCTGTAAATCACTTGTTGGTTGTTTAAATCATTACATTATCAAATTATACACACACCATATTAAACTGTTGCATTGATTCTGCTTAAGGGAAATTTGAAAGGACATGTTTTCCTTTAATCCAATATTTTAACTAGAGTTCTATCCTTATTAATTGCCTTAGCTGACCTGGTAAGAAGCATGTATCTATTCAGGTCACAGCTCTTCATCACAGGATTGTCCAGACCTGTCACTACTCTTAAGAAAGTTTGGAGACCGGTGTGGATTTCTTTGTATATTAATGCTGCCCTCCTTAAGTCCCATAACTGACAGTATAACCACTGGTCTGTCTTTATTCTGTCATCAGACTTCAGAAGATGTCAGCTGTGATTCTAAATATTTCTTGGGTAATTGTTCTGCTGGGACAATGCAGGCAGTAACTTTGCTGAGTTATCTGACTCTGGCTGTTAAACGAAGTGAGACATCAAGAGGAGCTGAGCAAAGCATCTCTAGAGCAACTTCAGAAGCAATTACATGCTCAGCCTTTCCCCAAGAAGGGGACCACTGAGAATCTGTTCTCTCCTGCATGTACTCATGCTACCACATCTTTGAGACACTGAGAGTGTTTTAAGTCATTCTTAAGTATAAGCAGGGGAGACGTAATTTAGCTGAAATAGGTAGGTTTGTAATAGGTTGGAAAGCAATTAACAAACAGTTCATGGTTCGGGAGACACATGGAGTGTTGGGGAAATAACTGGGTAGGGTCTCAGTATTGCAGAGCAGGATTGCAAACTGAACAGATACAAAGAAATTATGTTCCTATGAAAATACAAACCTTATTCACATGTGTACATCTACAAGGTTTTTGAAAAAGTTCTTCTGGTCTAATCAGTATCAAGGATGCCTAATTTGGAGAACAACRTCCAAGCTGGGACATTGTGGTTGAAGAAGAGTCTGACAAGAGAGCAAGGGGAAAAAGGATGAGTGRGTGGAAAAAATTAGGTCAAAATTAGCCTGGGACAGTGTAAACTGAAAACTCTTTTCAAAAACATACCTTCAAATAAATAAGTAATTAACTGTTTAAGACATAGTGTAAATCACCAGAATGTAAATCATCAGAATGTCCCAGCACCAGAGCTGCTTCTACCTTCAGCATACTTTCCCATGTTTATTTAAGAACAGACAGATTAGTTCTCCCAGTTACAAGAAAGTTAGCCCAGAAGGTAAGCATCTGCAGTTCTAGAGAGCACTGCATCTCAATACTGTGATTTCTGGTTCAGAAACTAAACTCATTACACTCAGAAGAGGTAAGGTTTTCAGTTTCTCCCTGTTTTTTAAATGAGCCATAGAAGCTGCCAGGGATTTCTTTGGGCCTATGTTTCTGGGATGGAGAACTGTTAAATATTTTCTTTTCACAAGAGATAAAGTTACATCTTTGAGTTAATTGGTTCTTCTATTCACAGTTTGGTTTGAGTTTTTCATCCTCACAACAGATGTGCCTTTTGGCGGTTTCCAGGAGTCTGAAAGTCAGCTAAACTTTTTTTCCAGGACAGCTGTATTCAAATCATAAAGTGTGAAGCAGATGTCAAGTATATACTGTACCTTTGGCCTTTCACTGCCCACTTCAACCATTCATTACAATTTCCTGATCAGGTCTTGAATTTAACTGATACAAGTGCAAACAAACAGATTTGTACTTGCTTACTGCGCTGCCTGTCGTACAGTGGTAACACACAGATGCATTCTTACGTGCAATTTGAATTTTGTCTCATTAGATAATGCCACTGGGCAGTAACTTGGGCTTAGGAGATGTCTTTTGTACCCTCTCTTCTGYTCCTGCTTTGTGTCATTGTGGAAGTCATTTCATGGATGACTTAATTGTGGTCTCTAAAGGTTTTGCATGTTTATCTGGTTTTGGCATTCCAAAAGGGAGACAAAAATGATCCTTCCATAGCACAACAAAATACTGTGTTTCTAAATATATATTGACAGTCATGTGGTTATTAAAGCATAACAGCTATTTTTGGAGTCGTATTCGCTGGGGGTGAATTTTCATGGCAGTTATTTTCTTTTCTCTTAAATAAAATGTCCCCTGCCTCCAAATTAGGCAGCTGTAATGAACCAGACTTTCTGTGAACCACGTCTCATCAACATTTCCAACCGAATGGAATTTGGTTCCACTCCACTTGCTGTTTGGGGCTTTTTTTCTCCTTGCTTTCTGTCCATTTCATTATAATGAGTCCTCCTTTTCAACTGCATAGATTAAATGTTGATAAAATACTTTGAAAATGAGTTCTAACACTACAGAAAATTACAGTCTCCTGGGTAATTAAAACAAAATACATCATAAAGGCAATGAACCCAAAATTGCAGAACACACTAATCTGAATTTACTTTATTGTGCCAGCTTCTAACAGAGAAGTGGTTTGATGATTTCTGTGTCAAAAGAAAGTATAAAAAAAATTATGTTGAGAAGAACTTCAACATAAAGCAAATAAGGAAGAATATAAAATTTGAAAATTGGATCTGAAATGTCACCATTTTTCAGAAGGACTTCGAGGGTGTTCAGTGTGTTTCTAAAAGTATAGGAAGTCCTGTGGCTGTTATTCCCATTTCCTCATCCTAAGTTATTTAAAACATAAAGCAGTTTTTTTTAATTCAAATGCTTCATTTTAATTCTTTTGACTGTTTGCTTTCATTAATTGTGATTTGTATCTTGGCTAAAGGTTTATTTTAGCTGTTAGCTGAGCTGTTGTGATTCTTTCATTTTTGTGTTTAATGTTAACAAATAAATACATATATTATTAAGTTATGTATTTATTTGTAAGGCTTTTGTTATCATACCTATGTGGAAGTTACTGAGTTATGAGTAAATAAAAAATATACTTGATTTGAGAAAAGTTGCCCAATTATGCATTTTAGAGATACTCTGTTTTTGGAGGGGAATACACTTCTTTGGGATACATGAATATCTTCTTCTGTAGCAAGCATTACAATATAAAACACAGGTCAAGGATGTTAATTGTGGTCAGCAATAACGAAACCATGATAGCATCATCCACCATTGTCAGTGGGAATTTTCCATCCCTATTATGTTACTGAGATATGTATACTTCTTACCACAATAAACACTCCTATATCTTGCATTATCTGACATCTACTTACAGGCTGTCTATCCACATGGATGATGAACTTCGACACATTGCACAGAATTCTCTTCAGGGTCTGCTTGTTGACTTTGTTGACTGGCGGGAGGACGTACTCTTTGGTTTCACTAATTTTCTGCTCCGTGAGGTGAATGATATGCATCATACCCTTCTTGATACTTCACTGAAGTTGCTGCTACAGTTGCTTACACAATGGAAGCTTGTAATGCACACTCCAGGAAAAGCTTCTGAGCAGGTGAAAACCAGATCTGCAGAGGTATGGAATCAAGAGATCTGTGTCCTAACATTTTTACTAATTGAAGGCAGAAATTATTTTCCTTGATACTGCTGTGGTTCATGTGATTTGTGTTTACACACCTGAGAAGAATTCACGATGTAAAATTACTTTAGGTAACTAGTTCACATGTCTTTTGAGGAGAGCTATGTCCTTGTGTAATACAGCAGATGTTGTTGTTGAGCAACATAAAGRAATGCATGTCAAACTAAAATATGTACATCAACAAAAGCACATAAAGTGAATTATGTGTATATGGATGTGGCAGAAGGACATTTTCCCAGGGCTGAATTGGTAATGCTAGTGGGAATGCTGTGGAGAGTGAAGTAGATCTTCTTTTCCCGTAGTCATTTCATTTGGTTGATTCAGAAACACCAGAGAACCTGATTGTTCCAATAGCCTACTGTCTCCATGTGTTACAGACATTTCTGAGAATTGAACAGTTTTTCTTCTGCTTCTCCCATCTGCACTATCCCACAGATATTTTCATTATGAGAAACTTTTTTTTGGCTTCTAATCTAATCACAATGGGTATGTTTTCCTTTGGGCAAACACGATGTGTTTTTTATATCACAGAGGACCATTAATTAATAGGTAATAACACAAGTACATAAAATGTAGAAAAGATAAATCCTCACATACTTACCATTAAATATTGTTATATTTTACTGGTAAGGTCAGGTTCTAGAGGCCAGCTATCTAAGGTGTTGGCTGCTACAGGACCAAAGAAGGACCAAGGACATGCTGTCTGGAGTAGAAAAAGTGTGGTTTTCACAATCTGACTTATTAATTCATTTTTTAGTGGAGGGTGGAGAAAAGTGGGTAGATTAATCAAAAACTAGAGGAAAGGATTTGTTCAAAGGATTCTATTCATACCTTGCTTTTGAGGAGCAAGGTAACCTAAATCAGCAAAACTTGTTTGTTTGAGGGAATGTGTCAGTTTCCCTCTGTGGCATCTACATAGCCTCTGCATTTTGTATCTTTATATGCCCTAGTTACATAGAATATTTCTTGGAGACCTGGTTTGCAAACACCACCACTCCATTTTTCTCTCCTTTCACTGTTCTGCAGTTGATACCCAACGGATCCAGCCACAGGATACAGTCTGAGAGAAGCCCCTATTCCAACGTCCTGCACGCAGTTGAAGGATTCGCACTGGTTCTGCTGTGTAGTTTCCAGGTTGCCACGCGGAAACTTGCTGTTCTAATCCTCAGAGAAATCCGTTCTTTATTCTTGGCCCTTGGCCAGGCAGAGGTAGGATTTTTCTCTTCTGGAACTTTGAGTTAACTTCCCAAAGATGAAGCTCTAAACTGCTATTATGGTTGCTTTTAACATAATTGCTGGAGTGTAGCAGGTATGCACTTGGTTTATGAAAAACCATTTGATCTCAGCTTAATGTTTCTATTTGCCTTAACACTGCAAATCTTTCAGTGTACTCAACAATATATCACTGGCAAATGCCCTCTATAAGAATTTGAGGGGACATGTACAGCAACATCATATTTTCTTTTGGAATGATGTGAATGTAAAATACACTGTAAAACCTTTCTTTACCACACAGGTAATTTTTTGTTGAGATTATAAATTTGTATGGGAAATGAAGCCCATTCCTGTAGCATAGCATTCTGTAAAAAAACCCCACAGCATAAGACACCTTTAAGATCATTCACATACATTTTCCTTCTATAGTAAAAACCTCTAAGTATTTTTTATAGATAAGGAAATATGGAGTCATGTTGTGTACTGGCGGTCACAGCTCAGTGAGCCATCTAAATGCCTAAGAACACCAATATGTGTGTTCATGGCAAAGGAATGCTTCAATAAACAGTAAGCTAATTTTTCAGTCTTTTGATACTAGCTATCCAAAGTCATTTGGGATTTTCTGATATGTGCTTTTGTTTGCTAAGCAGTGAGCTATAGCCACAAATTAACTTCATTTCAAACCACAGCCTGGACTTAGTTCTGAGATTAATACGAGAAAGACAAAATGTACCCATCGTTAACAATGAATATTTTTAGTTACTTCAGATTTGCGTCATAATTTTTAGACGGTCTGTTTCATGTACCAGAAAAATGTGAAGGGAAATAATTTGGTCAGGAGAGCAGTTAACTCAGTATTCTCTGTGTTGTGCAGGATGATGACAGACCTATGATTGATGTGATGGATCAGTTGAGTTCTTCTATTCTTGAAAGTTTTATTCATGTGGCTGTTTCAGATTCAGTAAGTACTACTTTACTATTACTGCTTGTCTTCACTAACAAATATCAGACAGGAAATACTAAAAACAGAACTACTAAAAATCAAAGTAATCATACAGTTTTAAGGCTCTAGCCATCTACCCAAGAGCTCCAAAGCTGCTCAATGTCTCAGACAATCTGTTCCATGAAAATAATCATACTATGGATATAGAACGTGTTGCATACAGAAAACAGAACAGTTGAGAGTCTTATTGCCAGCACTGCTTCCCRTAGGCAGGCAGGTGTTCAACCATCCCCAGGACAGCAGGGCCCCATCACAYGTGGCGGTGACTTGGGAAGACAAGCATCTTCACTCCATATATGTCTCCCTTCTTCTTCCCCCACTTTATATACTGAGCATGATATCATATGTTCTGATATATGCTTTTGGTCATCTGGGGTCACCTGTCCTGGCTGTGTCTCCTACCAGTCTCCCARGCACCCCCAGCATCCTTGCCAGTGTGGCAGTATAAAAAGAAAAGGCCTTGGCTCTGTGTAAGCCCTGCTCAGCAATAACAAAAACATCTCTGTATTAATAACCCTATGTTCAGCACAAACCCAAAACAGAGCCCCATACCAGCCACTGTGAAGAAAGTAAACTCTACCCCAGCCAAAACCAGTACTGAAGGAGACACTGAGCATGTGGTGAGATTGGGTCCCTCTGCAGCTGAAACAAACTAAGGAAGAAAGAAACATTCTGACTTCATAATACAGGAATTAGGAAATTTGTCTGAAATGGCAGCACCTGGGTTTGGGTTTTGCAGTTTCTAGAGGTTTGAATTTTGTGCTCTCATTGTGTTCATTAATGATAAAGCAAAGCAAATGTGTTGCCTCTGTGCCTGTTTCTGACTAGTACAGCAAGGAGTATTAATTTATCTTTTCTCTCCATAGGCAACAATCCCGTTAACACACAGTGTGGATTTGCAGTGGCTGGTGGAGTGGAATGCTGTCCTAGTAAATAGCCATTATGATGTGAAAAGTCCTTCCCATGTCTGGATATTTGCACAGTCTGTGAAAGACCCATGGGTTCTCTGCCTCTTCAGTTTTCTTAGGCAGGAGAATCTACCAAAGCACTGTCCTACAGCCCTCAGCTATGCTTGGCCATACGCTTTCACAAGGTTACAGCTGATAATGCCTCTTGTGGATCCCAAGTAAGTGGCTATCTGCATTTCGCTTTCATTTATGTGGGCTGTGAGATTTTAATATGAGCTTTTCTTTAGTGTCATGTTTCAGTATCAGTCCACAAATCCTGCAAGTGCCACACAGAAATTGGTGCCATGCAGCTTTGAGTTTCATAATTGCAACTTCATTGATTTTTCCCATGTATCATGTCATGTTGAATTGCAGCTGGTAGATAAATAGCATGTTTATTCCCTTTTAAAATATTTTAAAACACTGTGTAATTAAGACTAGCAAGTAATTTTAATAATTATAATTCATTTTTAAATTCCAGTATTCCTGTTAATGCAAAGAAAACAAGTACAGCAAGTAGTGGAGACAACTATGTTACTTTGTGGAGAAATTACCTAATTCTGTGTTTTGGAGTAGCAAAGCCCAGTATTATGAGCCCAGGACACCTGCGTGCTTCAACACCAGAGATCATGGCCACCACTCCTGATGGAACAGTGAACTATGACAATAAGGTAATGCATCCTGTTTCGAGTAATCTACTTGTTTAGGAGAATTTTAAGATGCTTCTGCATGCAAAATCATATCCTGATGAAAGTATTTTTGCTTTCTGGGTGATGTGTATTCAAAATACAGAAGATTTAGACATGTGTTTTGAAGTTAACTTTAGTTTGTCATCCCCTTTCTTCCCTTGTAGAGCACTCCAATTTGTAAATTTAAAGCAATAAACAATAAAACAGGTTTCTGAATGAAAATTGTGTTCCTGTTGGATATATGCCTGTCATAAGCAATAATATATAAAATACACTTTAATGTAGCAGCAACCTGAGAGGAGCAGTAGTTCCACAAATGCAATTACTGGAATATTTTAATGAAGCAACAAATTAAGTAAATTACAATAATCTGAACTAAAGCAAAGAGATTTCCCAAATGTATTTACTTGTTAGGCCTTACTGAGATGATTGTGAGGTTGCCGACATCCAGTTAGACTGGTGTATTGGTATCTGTAACAGTAAAATAATTTCAGCATGTTTTTAAAGTATGTATTGGATCTTGGACAATGTTTGTTTGTAAAAAAAGCTGTGTTTACTTAATATTGATAGCCTGACAATTAAATTCAACAATATTTTAATATATTTTAGGCCATTGGAACTCCATCTGTTGGGGTCTTACTGAAGCAGCTAGTTCCTTTGATGAGACTTGAAAGCATAGAAATTACAGAATCACTTGTATTAGGATTTGGAAGAACAAATTCCCTTGTTTTCAGGTACTTCTCCACTTATGTTCTCAGTAATCTGCTTCTAATAAAAATGCTTTTTTGTTGCAACTTAAATATATATTTAGATTTTTATTTACACTTCAGAACTTTGTTTTTATATGCTGAATAAAATATTGATGCTTTYCAAAGGATACTAGATTTTGTTTACAAATATTTATGTTCTTTTAATTTAGGGAATTAGTAGAAGAACTTCACCCACTAATGAAGGAAGCCCTAGAAAGAAGACCAGAGGTTAGTTGCAAAAATCAAATGTACTAGTTTTTCTTAACTGAAAAGTTACTTTTAAGATAGTAATTCTGTCTGTTTGAAATACATTGTTCTGTACTAACTAGCAAATTAAGCTCTGTGTGCAATGAGAATTTTATTAATTTTTTAATTTAAAATAATTTCATTAAAACCCAGTTTAATTTAAATTCTGTCAGTGATCTGAAATGTGCAATATAGAACTCTGTTCTGAGGAAAAAATTCCCATCCAATATGGAACCTTCTCATATAGAACTGTGATGTATTGTAAATTCACTTTCAGTATCTAAAAAAAAAAAAAAAAAAAAAGCTTTGGCAAAGCTGGGTTACAAGCACATTTTATAGCAGTGTTTAGATGTGCTTTTATTTTCAGGGAAGGCAGGGTGACCTATTCCAGCTTCATGGAAAAGTCACAGAATGGCTGCAAGGGTCCAAAATGGTCCAACCTCCCTGCTCATGCAGAGTCATCCTGGATCACATGGCACAGGATTCATTCTAAATACAATCAGTTAATTGACCAGTGACAAATTCATCAGAGTTTTCACCTTCATTATAGTACTCTTTATTTTTATAATAGACCATAGCACTGGAAGGATTCCCAGCAGGTCTTGCAATTCACAACAAAGAGAATGTTGTGTTCTTAAAAATCTCTGGTGGTAAAATCTGTAGCCTCAGTAAGCAGTTTAGTCTCAGGATGTAGCTAAACAGGAAAGCCATGGGGAGAGGCTCATTGCTGGACTCAAGTTGCTGTTCTGCTCAGTTTTCCCTCCCTGACTCAGTTTTGGACCATTCCATCTGACTCCAAGGTAGAAATTAGAGATGGCTCATGGGCAATTCTTAATAATTCTGCATCTGCCAGACCACTAGCTACCACTAGTCTGCTACCACTGCATTGCTCCACACCTCAATTTGTCTGTGTGGCTTCCATCCYGATGAAATCATTGATTTGAAGGTCACTTGTTTTGATATTGGGCAGAAGTGGATTCCTCAGGAAAGGAATTGCCAGAATTCAGAGGTTTATAATATGCAGCAAGAGCAAATTTAGCACATGGAATTGTCAGTAGAAGAATACAAGAGGCTGCAACATTGATTGCTGTGTTTTTCCTAATATGGATAAATGGGCCCCCTTCCTGCAAACAGTGCTAGCAGGAAAGCCAGGAGTGACTGTATGGTTTGTGTAGCTGTAGAGAGCACAGCAGGCCTCCATGTCAGCAGGCAGGTATCCAACACGCCAGAAGCAATGTCCTGGAACATAGGCTGTGACTGGGAAGAGAATTACCAGCATGGCCAAGAGCTGCAGGGGTAAACCAAAATGAACATTGCACAAGATCTGCCCTGTGGGCGCTGGCACGGAGCTTGCCAGATTACCTCCAGCACTCGCAGGAGGTAGCTGTGTCTGGCAAACAGTGTATTTCAGTAAAACTGCTTTTTTTCTCTATATATGCTTCCTGGAACCTTAAAGGTGTAACAGGAGAAAAACAGGGTGCTGAATAGAGCAAATCAAATGACATAATTATTTGAATAAAGCAGTTGGCTAGGATGCTGAAATTCTGCTGGTTCTGGGTCAGAATATCAGGCAAAGCATCATTTTGTTCTCCCAGGCATCTACTGCTGGCCAAGGACAGAGCCAGAGTTCTAGAAGACAACTTAGATCTCAGTATTGCTCAGTTTTGAAGAGCAGAATCTGTGTTTTCTTGCTTTTCTTGTTCTGGCAGCAAGTTTCTTTGAGAGCAATAGCAGCTTTTTTACCTTCTCAAGTTTTTCTCTCTTAGGGGAGATATAGGATACAAACAACTCAATTTAGACTTTCAGCAAAGAACAAGCCTTGTTGCATTCACATCTTTCCAGGAAAGATAGACGTGAGAAAGGACAGACAGGTTTGTACAAGGCAGTGGGGTACACTGAGCCAGTTAACAACCGTGCAGTGCTGTTCTGTGGGAGGATTTTGCATTTGCATTACTGTGTGCAAAACCCCTGCAGTCAGCACACCCAGCACTGGGTTGCACTGGTGTTTGCTGGGAGCTCCCTGGTATGTTGGTGATCATGTGTTCCAGCATTGCCAAGTTCAGGAATGGCTGTTCACTAAAATATATGTTCCTTAGGTCTGGGTATCTGTTCTGCACTTGAGTGCGTCCAGGACCCAAACTAGGGTTAGACATTAAGCTAACATGAACATCCCTGTTACCTGGAGATAGCCTAGGATTTTTTTGTACAGGAACCTGAAGGCAGCATCATTTTTTTTTTTTTTTTGGTAGAGGAACCTTGCATATTAGTTGTTGTTATCCAGTATTTAATTTCCACATTTTCAATAAACACTATTAGTTGTTTATTGTTAGCAATTTTTTCAAGAATAATTACAAAGACAAAAAATTGATCATATTCAGTTCTTTGTTAATGTATAAACACTAAGTTATGGTGAAATATCCCAAAGCATTTGGGTTCCTTCACGAAAAAAATTCTTGGAGTTCCTAAATCTCAGTACAATACTGGCATTTCTGAAGCTACTAGATTTTGGCATGTACATCTATGCATATTAAAATGGTTGTTATTTTACATTCCAAGAACAAGAAACGTCGAGAACGACGAGACCTACTAAGGCTGCAGCTACTGCGAATTTTTGAGCTCCTCGCTGATGCTGGTGTTATAAGTGACAGGTAGGACTATGATTCAAATATTGAATTTTTAAGTGAAATGATTTTTGGTGCTTGCCACAATGAGATTGAATCAATATGTTCTTTGAGGAATTGTGTAGTCAATCAGATATGGAGAGATTCGCATGCATTTCTTCAGAAAACTGAAGTATAACTACTCTGTTACTTTCTATTAATCTATAACTTTTCCTTTTTGTTAGTACAAATGGAGCCTTAGAAAGAGATACACTAGCCCTTGGAGCCTTGTTCTTGGAGTATGTTGATCTGACTCGCATGCTTTTGGAGGCTGAAAATGACAAGGAAGTCGAGATACTTAAGGATATGAGAGCACATTTCAGTGCAATGATTGCCAACTTGATTCAGTGTGTTCCAGGTATGGTGCTAAATTATCTCAGTACACTATGAAATCACAGTTAATATAAGTGTTGAAAAAGTAATTTTTCATTTCCTTTTTTTGTCTATGCTTTTTTCACTGCTTGTGAATTGTCATACAATGAATGTAAAGGGGAATGCAGAAAATAATGCATTCAGAAGTCTATTAAGATTGAAATAAAAATGTCGGTAAAGCTTGATGAAGCTTGTAATAATCATATATAAGAATCACCTCTTTGAAAGCCCAGCAAAGCAACTGTGACCTCCAGGGACTCCACATTCTTTGACATAAGGCCTTATTTTCTTCCCTCTGACTTGATTGCCAGTCTTGATAAACTCAGGCAGGCCTTGAAAAATACAAGTAGGTACAGAAAATGTGCAGTATTAAATGCAGTGAAAAGCTTGCCCAAGGTGTTGAGTCAGTATCTCATGTTATCTGAGTCCAGTTGTATCATGAAGATTTATCCAACTGATTTCATGTTTTTTATGTATTGTAATATCACTTCAGAGATCTAGCATGATTACATTAGCAAAAAAGAAAAAAAAAAGCCTCTGCTTTAAAGGCCTTGATCTAATCACTGGAAGATGAGATCTGGAGCTTTTTTTTTTTCATTTGCTCAGGTAATTCAGCTGTTCAGAATATATACCACATACTTGTCATGAACAAAGAGCCACCAGGTTTCTTTGATTTATTGTCCCTACCTATTACTATATTAGAGTGAGACATCCATATTGTTTAGGCTCAGATTTAAAAGATTGGAAAAATCATGTAAATACTTGCCCCTAAAGGAATGTGAGAGGCAGTGAAAACCCTGATTTTGTA
Source organism: Malurus melanocephalus (assembly GCF_030028575.1). Classification (NCBI taxonomy): domain Eukaryota; kingdom Metazoa; phylum Chordata; class Aves; order Passeriformes; family Maluridae; genus Malurus; species Malurus melanocephalus. The sequence goes on from NW_026623967.1 coordinate 199,601, forward strand.
ATTAGTTTATTGCATGCTTTTCTATAGTCAGATGTTCACGTTTGTATAACTGCACATTAATTCAGAACTGACGCTTCTTGGAAATAAGATGCATCCTACTCACTTGGTCAGATTTTTTTAAAGGAGCTTAGATACTTAGAAATAGCTGCATGTTACACATATAAAAACCCCTACCTTTTTTGTAGAAATTTGAGATTAATGTCATCATTGTGCCACATGAATGTGTATTTCATATTAACAAATCACAACTATTTCTATTTCTGTTCACTTAGTCCATCACAGGAGATTTCTCTTCCCTCAGCAGAGCTTGAGGCATCACCTGTTCATCTTATTCAGCCAGTGGGCAGGACCTTTCAGTATTATGTTCACACCGCTGGACCGTTACAGTGATAGAAATCATCAGATTACAAGATACCAGTATTGTGCATTAAAGGTATTTAAAGTCTCACTGTACAAATCAGTAATAACAGTTTGCCAGTCAAAGTGTAAGTCAGTGTAGAGTCTATTTCTTTTTGTTTCACAGAAATTTGAAATGGCATACTTGATGCAAACTTGTATGCTCATGTGGATATTTACGTAGAATATAGAACTGAAGTTAATTTTTTTTCTTTGCAGACACTTTTCAAGGCTCAGTATTTTAAAAACCAGAATGCATTTTAAAATTTTACTTAGCTGTTCATTAACAGGTTATCAGATTCAGCAAGAAGATCTCAGGCTCTGAAATTAAGTAAAGATCCAGTTCAGTATCTTACTATCTCTACCAATGCACATCTCAGGAATATCTCCCACACCTGCCTGGACACATTGCTCAGTAATAATGTACTTTTATGGCAAAACTGATTCCAACTCCCCTGCATAAGTAAGCTGGGAAAGTAATAGCTTATGTATTTACCTAAGCTGCATCACKTGCTGTAAGACAGTTTTAATTTTTGCAGTAATGTGCTATTGAAACACCTGAGTATATTTTAATAGTTTTTGTAGCTTGATTTGTGAAGACAGGGTAAAATTTTAAAAATGCATCTTGGAGAATGGGTAAACTAGGCAAGAGCACTCCTTCCAAAATGCTTAAATTGAGCATAATCTTGAATCTGTTAAAATCTATAGCAACATAATAGTTGAATTTTAGCAAAGCCAACTGATACCGTTTTCACCGTATCTCCCTGAAAATGCAAAACAAGTGGCAGTCCTGTTAGCCTGGGGTCAAATAATTTGAAAGGTTCATTGTGTTACTTTTTGTGTAACAAAAGTTTCCTGTGTTTCTAGGCCATGTCAGCTGTGCTCTGCTGTGGCCCCGTGTTTGATAACGTTGGTCTTTCCCCTGATGGGTATCTTTACAAATGGCTTGATAACATTCTGGCTTGTCAAGATTTACGTGTAAGTATTGACCAAAATGCAACACTGATGAACAATTACTCACGGTACAGAGTTAGTAAAGAGTTTGTGACTGCAAGAACTATAATTGTGTCCATTTTGAATATCCCTTCCTGCTTGGTAATGTAGATGCTGACAAAACAAATGTGACTGAAAGTTGTGTGATTAGATCTTGCAAATAAGTGATAAAATGAATGATTCAGGAGAGGGGGAAAAAGGTGYTTTTTTCTTCTCCAAGAACATGTAATAGATTATTCTTGCCATTATCCATTTCTGTGAAGATGGGCTTTGACTTTGTAACTACACAGCCATAACTTTGTGTGTGTAGCTGACTCGACTATTTCTTTGATTAAAGAGGAGTAGATTGGTGACTTGCATCAAGTGGATGTAGAGAACAATCTCTCTCTTTTGATATCTTGCACTTTGTCCTGCTGTTCTCCCTAAAATTCTCATACCAGCACACAAAACTCTGGTAAGAAAAGGCAAACAACAGAACCTAAATAAATGCATGTGAAGCAGTTAGAGGATAGAGTCTGTGGAAGTGGTAATTGATTAGAAAAAGGTCAAACAATTTAGAAGACAGAAGGGATAGCTATAGAGAAAACCCTTCAGAAATTACATAGGGTTTTGGAATGTTGGTAGGGACAGAGCTATAAAGATATGTGTACATTATACTTATAACTGAAACTCTTAGAGTTGTGAAAACTCACAGCACTAGGGAAAGTAAAAAATACTATTTTCCTCCTGACATATTTTCATTATGACCAACAAATATGATATCACCATGTGCAATTTATCATTAGCATATAGTATTCATAAAGTGACTCGAGGCAAAAGTTGTCTTTTTTAAAGTTTTCCCCTTGGGATGCAAAATTTGGATATGATGGGTGAAATATGTTTACCCTAAGCTAATCACTACAATTCATGATTAGTCATTGTAATGAAGGACTGTAATTAAACTGCATTGCTTATACAACTGGTTCAGATTTAGATGAGAAGGATCCTACCTGGTCCATTAATAATCAGCATCATCATTAATAATCAGCATGATTTAGAGCCTTACAAGCAATTACCTACACTTGGTGTAATATTAATAATTAATACTAATTATTACCAGTGTTTGGTGTTTCTTCTGGTACTGAATGAACACAAAGGCACAGTCCAAGCCTTAGTTGTCATGTTTTCTACTACAGTTGCTACTGTCATGTAATAGTGGTGGTACCATGATTAAGTGATTTGTGATCTGTAGGGAGAGTTTTAGATTGCTTGATGTAGTTGGATTGAACATACAAGGTTTCAGTTTTGTAAAAGATATTTTTCTTTGCCTGCCTTGTTTCTGTGTTATTCAAAAGAAGGATAAACATGAAAGTCTGTCACTTTGTGAAATTCACATGAAGTAGGAAATCAGTTATCAAGTCACTTAACTGATATAAATGGAAGTTGCCCAAGAATACCTACCAAATATCTTAGATTTTTTTTCTGAAGATTCTGATTTTTCATGTGTGTGTGTATGTGTGTATGTGTGCCTAACTTTGGAAAATTTATTTCATTTATGGAGTCTTCGTACATACTTTTTTTCTCAAGTGAGGAGTATGGAAACCTGAGTCACATTACAACTCTGCTATCCCAAAACTAAATTTATTACAAATGTTCTGATTTCTTTTTACACATTTGAATGTTCCATTTTCTCCCTGTTTTGCCTATGTCACTCTGAATTTTAGAGAATGAACATACCTGACCCTACCAATCACCATTTTAACATTTGCTCAGGTTCATCAGCTTGGCTGTGAAGTTGTAGTCCTGTTGCTGGAACTGAATCCTGATCAAATCAATCTGTTCAACTGGGCTATAGATCGATGTTACACAGGATCATACCAGCTTGCCTCTGGGTGTTTCAAAGCCATTGCAACTGTGTGTGGAAGCAGGTAATAATTATTCTATTAATCTACACTTTCAAATGTAAAGAAAAACTGAAGGTTCAGCTCACTGTGTTGTAAGGAGTGTTGGTCACACTCATATCTTCTCAAACAATTCTTGCAGATTGTATTGCTTGATTTTAATGATTCTGAAAACAAAGTGATGTGCTTGGTAAAAGATGTTCTTACTATATATGTATTTGAAATCTGGGCCATTTTGATGCTATTTTGCTCAGAAAGATACAAAAAAGCTACAACAGGTTTATTTGAATGTAAGTCATAAATCTGGTTTCAAAGGATTTGTCACAGTTTTTATTTTAATTTATAAGAGGAAAAATATTTTAAATGTCAATAGCTTGAAAGTCATTATTTTGACTTATCATTATCTTGAAACTCATGTTCCTTTTCTAACTGGCTTTCATTTTATTTGGTTGGTTYCTCTTCTGTCAACTGGTATCATCATGACTGCTAATGCTGAGTAAGCACGGGCTACATGAAGACATGAATACAAATACTACTTTTGTGTCAGGCCTTCATAAAACTCTATGACTTTTTTATTTTTGAAAACAGCATTTGTAGAGAACTTAAATAATGCAGTAATTTGCTTCTTATTAAAMTAAATGTGAAAATTTACTCTTGAGAAAAATAATTTGGCATAGAGAAATATTTGGGATATAAAAAGTCAACTGTTCTTGCTGGAACAACTAGTCTAGAGGCTGCATTATATTGAGATTTTTAAAATATGAATAGAATTTTGTSTTTGTAATTTCAGTTATGTTAACAGGGCTTTTATTTTAATGAACACAGAAACATAGCAGTTTCAGCCAGTCCTTTTTCCTCAAATTGTTACCTGTGCTGCTGTGTCCTGCACATTCTTACTGTCAAAATTGAGAGTATGATCTTTGTGATTTACTTTGAAAGGAAAGTCTTCCTTCTAGCAAGCTGGGAATTTTTATTAATATTTGAAAGCTGTTAATAGTTTTTCCTCTATCATCTGTCAAAATGTACCAGGAGACCACTGCTTAAACTACCTGTAAAATGAGCAGCAATGTCTCATTGRTGGTGTCCTTCCAGCTCTCTACAAAGAAGCCACTTGCCTTCATTTCTTTTCTTTTTATACTTATTTTTTGAGCAGTGGAAGGTCAAAGAGACAGTTGCAGAGCTTGGCTTGCAGCTAGTATTTGGAATTACCAAGAATGTCCCACACCATTCATGCCATATTAGAAAGTCCAAATAGGCATCCTGCAGCCATCCAAGAGCATTGTATCTGACATCTAGAATGACAAATTGATGGTTCACAATTCAATCAGTGCTTTTACAAATCGTCATGGGAAAACAGAAACGCATTTAATGCAAATCCAAATATTGTGACATGGGAATTACTCTTCTAACAGTATTCTTATTAAGTTAACATTTTGATTTATTTAATCTTACAGTTGATGTTGACTTTATAGATAGAAGACTTTTTGAAGCCGTTCTTCATGTTTACTCTTCGAAAACCATTTTCATGGAATTGTCTTAACACCTCAGAATGCTTGTGTCAGAGATAATGTCTTTTGTCCAAAGGGACTGTTTTATCATCAGCTTGGATTAAGAAATTTTTTATCCCTGGAAATCTGCATGCTCCCCATTTTCTTTTATGGGGATTTCTCTGTCCTGTAAACAGTTCTTGTTATAAATAAAATGAATTGACAGTTATAGACACAGGTATTGCCTTTCTCACTGCGGGTAACTCAGTGCATTCGTAAGCATTAGTCTAAGGTAATTATAAATAATCCTTTTTTTCTTCCTGTTCACCAGATGGTGCTTTGATAAAGCAGTGTGTATTCATAAGAGCTCCCTTTCCCATATTTCGATGATAGAACAGATAAAAGAAAGATGGCATTTTCTTTAGACCATGTGACAGAGTAAATCAGAGTGAATATACTCTGCATTCCTCACCAACATTCACAAAAATGTACTGTTTATTCTTCTAGGAACTACCCTTTTGATATCGTGACGCTTTTAAATTTGGTACTGTTCAAGGCATCTGATACCAACAGAGAGATTTATGAAATTTCCATGCAACTTATGCAGGCATGTATCAGCTAGTTTTTTTGTCCTCAGTCCTTGGAGATTTTTTTTATTCACTTCTTATAAAGTACTGTTTATTTATATTTTAGTTTTGTTTTGAAAATAAACCATCAGTTTTGTCTTAGTTATAAATACTTAGCAGGAATATTTACTTCAAAATTAATGTTACAGTGTCTTCCACATTTGGAGCATATAGTCTGAGACATACAGAGCATTCTCTAATAGCTAATCTTGAAATGCTGATATTTCCTGAACTAATGAATTTTTATTGTCTCATTTAATTTTATTTTTCTTTTGTAGATCCTTGAATCAAAACTTTTTGTTTATTCAAAAAAGATAGCTGAGCAGAGACCAGGCAGTATCTTGTATGGGACACATGGTCCATTGCCACCTCTTTACAGTGTCTCACTTGCCCTTCTTTCATATGAACTAGCAAGGATGTATCCTGAGCTTACCCTTCCACTTTTTTCAGGTACCTGTATTTATTTGACTCATTATTTCCATTGCATTTTGTTTAACAGGCTGGACTGCTACCATTATGAACCACAGTTCTGTTGATAAATTTAGCTTGACTTTTTTTTATTCTAGTTCAGGTCAAATCAGATTTAGGAATTCAGTATATATTTCCTGGAGGTAGTTTCACAAAGTACAGAAACCCTCTTGGGGTACTCTGTGCCACTTCTGTGATCTTAGGGTAACTTTGAAATTATAAGTGCCCTGAATGAATTAAAATTGTGTTGGCAAACTCTACTATCATGGGTTCTCATATGATTCTTCTTATGCATGCATTTATATTGATCATACTTGTGAGGATGTATTTCTTCATTTTATATAAAAATTGCTTTAATTTTGGGCAGATTGATTGCCTGTGCCCAGTTCTACCAATTATACAAATCACCCTGAGTGATCTCTGCCTTCTGTTATTTGTCACATCTGCATATCTCAGTGTTTTGCGATTTTATCAAAAATATATATTTTTTTTCAAGTTACTGAGAAAAATGTTAAAGAATGAGACCTGCTGCAGCACAATTTAGAATATGCCCACTCTGAGACCATCCCTGGGAACAATGATGTTTTGAGACATATCTGTCTGTTTTAATTAATCTCACGTGTTGCTCTAGTTTTTAGATAACAGAATGAAAATGTCTGTAATCATGGGAATTTTTAGTGGCTCTTAAAATCTCTTTCTGTTGTTTTTTTACTCAGTCTGTAGGGGCTGGAGGGAGCATAAAGGAACAATACATCATCCTTACATTTATCATTGCTCATGATACCATGAGTTATAAATAACTGGTGTAGGGAAATTCTGATGTCTCATTTATCATTAAGCAAATACTGTTCATTATTGCTGTTATCATCTACTCATGTTGCTGTAACAACTGTGTCATTAAAAAAACCTCAGATATACAGGATATTACAGTCCAAGTCAGAAATCCTTTCTGTACATCTAGAATCATAAGGAGGAGAGAAAAAAACAGGCAGTGAATAAAGAAAAGAAATGTTTGCTCTACTGATTTTACACAAGAATTCTGGTAAAGAGAGATAATGTGGTTCACATTGGCAGGAAGCTGTATTTCTTATCCCAGATTTTCCAAATCCCTTTGTCTTACAGTGCCAGTTCTTTTTTATAAGCTATATAAAGTGCTGTATACAAGCACTCCTGGACTGACAGCCAACTATGAATTTTACAGGCGTCCCCACAGGAGATAGGATCCCAATATATGCAAGAGTTTTTTTGTAAATTCAGTGTAATAAGTGCCTTGTTATTTAAACTATAGCTTAGAAATCTGGAAGCCAGTGGAGCATTTCTAATTCTGCAGATCACTTTTGTATATTCTGCAGAAGCTCTTGGAATTCTGGAGTTACCACCAGTAACTGAATTACCCTTTTTCCTCTTTATTAGCTTCCACTTCACTTAACATATAATATGGCACAGTCAGAAGGGGTGATTTTTTGTTTCTAAGCCCAGACTGTGTTAGTTATTTTAGACAGAAGACATGACCAATTGCTTGCTATTACTGAACATCAATTCAGTGTTTCTCTTCAGGAAGCTCAAGAACATCTTTTTGAATGCTTGTGATGTGCAAGGTAAAAACCATCAGGTAGTCTAGCAAATGTCAGAAATGTGATTTAAATAGCATATTTAGGGTTTTCATCATAAATTAATACGTTGTCCTTTTCAACTCTTACAACTTCAGAGGTAAGCCAGAGATTCCCAACAACACATCCAAACGGAAGACAGATCATGCTCACCTACCTGCTGCCATGGCTTCATAACATTGAACTGGTGGACAATAGGCTGCTCCTGCCTGGCTCAAGCCCTACCACTCCAGAAGATGAACTGAAGGACAAGGATGGGGAAATAGCAGTCACAAGTGGACTAAAAGGCAATGGCTGGGGCTCTCCTGAGGCCACCTCCCTGGTTCTTAATAATCTCATGTATATGACAGCCAAGGTAAAAAAAGCAAATCAAACAAAGAAACTGATGTGTAAAACTTCTGTTTCTTCCCTCCTGTACCAGAAATTTTACACTGGAACAGTCTGTACCAATCAGACAAAGCCTGCTTGATTTTAGGATTACTTTTTGTATTTACGGTCCTCAAGACTTCTTTTTCTTTTATGATTCAAGGCTTCTGCAGATCAGAACCTAGATACTTTTAAATAGAGTTTATGCTTTGAAGTTTTTTAGGTAGCTTTTTAAAATACTCTTTGGTAACTTTATATACAGCTTTTCACTGTGGTTTTTTTAATGAGAAAATGTTCTAAAAGAACATGCTTCATTTTAGAAATCTGCATATTTCAAGGAGTGTATGCCTATGATTCTTTGCAGTATGGAGATGAAATTCCTGGACCAGAGATGGAAAATGTCTGGAATGCTTTGGCCAACAATGAAAAATGGAGTAACAACCTTAGGATAGCACTGCAGTTCCTCATTAGTTTATGTGGTGTTAGCAGTGATACCATCCTTTTACCCTATGTAAGTCTTTACACTTTAATTTAGTAATATTTTTGCACTTTATTTACTGCCGAATATAAAGGTTTTGGTGAAAAAACCAGCTATCACCTGCAGAAAATTAATTTCTGTATCAAAAGCAAGAAATACCAACATATTCCCTGACACCCTGTACAAAATTGAATACCAGGAATAAAAGTGCCAGGAAACTGAAATTAAAATAAAGGAACTGAGTAGTTCAAATCTCAACCTCCACCAGTGGAGCACACCCCACTGCAATGGGAGATGGGCTTGTCTCCCAAAGAGAAACTTTGCATGTCTGTGTATGGGGACAGTAACAGAGTCTGACCATAAATTGCCAGAAAACACTGCATTCTCTTCTCCTTTAGCAGACTGAAGCTTTCTGTGGGGCATCTCAAGAGACAGAAGACAGTGAACATTTATAAGCTCCTTGCCATATCAATTTCTGCCTYTGCATAACTGTCATAAATTATCTAACGGTTGCTGCAACGTGCAGCTCAAACTGTGCTGGATATTGTATTTATTCAAGTTAAAATAAAATCCGAGCTGTCTGAGAAAAGCAGGCTAGTTCCATTCCCATGTTCCGTATTGCTCAGTTGCTGGGTGAAACAGAATCTAAATTTAGTGAATTTTCCAGCACAATTATTATATGCTGTTTTAATAGTTAGCCTCTTTCCATTGATTTCCCTGAAGTCAATTTGAAATTACTATTAATGTGATGAAATTTATCTAAAAAGTCTCACAAACATACTTCATTTACAGTTTCTGAAATAATAGTTAGCCCACAGTGCTTATGATGACTAGTATGCATATTAGAATAAAGAAAATAAAGGAGTTAAAAGAAAAGTCTTGAAGATGTTGTTATCGTACCATAGTTACCCTGCTTGTTTCCTTTTATTTGTAGGGTTTAGTGTTCATATTCTCAAATCAGGGTATGCATATGCCTAACTAGTCAAAAGAGAAAATTTTAAAGTAGAATTGGTATAAGAACAAGCTCAAGTATTTTATGAGAGGAAGATAAAGGGGTTGATGCCAAATATCTTGAGTGAGGGTAATTAAGATCTTTGTTGCAATTATGGCAGAGACTTTCCATTCAGTGTTGACCATGCTTTGAGCAGGTTAGATGAGAGGTTTCCCAGGTTTTTCCAACCTGCCTCATCCTACAGTCTATGACAGACTTGGAATTAGGCCCAAAGGTGGCCTCCACGAGGAGGAGCTATGTGGGTGGAGAACAAGTGAAAAACACAGAGATAAGACAGAAAACGAGGGCTGTTGTATTTCTCACCCTTTACGAAAGGAATAGGGGCAGTTTTCTGAGAGGAAGGAATAGTCCTGTGCTGAGTATGTGTCTCATTCTTAAATCTGTAGCCCGATTGGAAAAGCCTGATAACCCTGTCACATTTTGGCCAGGGGCCCCTTGCATACCTTATCCCCTATCCAGATACTTGCCAACTCAAAGTTTCCAGCACCTCCTTTTTCCAAAACTGTTGCCATCCCACAGCTCTGTGCAGCTTTTCCTCAAACACCCTCCTACCCAGAGCAGTTTTTTCTTCAAATTCTTCCTTTGCCTCAAAGCCTTGCCTTTCACAGCCCTGTCCTCCTCCAGGACAGCACAGTCCTCTTAGTTCACAAAGAGAGCAATCTGTTCTGACATCTCCAGCTTCATTTGCTCATCATCTCCTGTTTTGCCTGTGGGACTTTCCTGGTCTCCCTCCCAGGCTTCCAGCGGCTGGTGGCAGCAGCAACTGATGAGTTTCCCGTGTTTTCTACCACACAGTTAGTCTGTGTTTTGTAATGTTGTGTTAAAAGTCTGATTCTCAGATTTTGCAAAATCTGAAGGTTTTTAGCTTCTGTAGGAAGCCTGACTGTACTCGTGAGTCACCCCTTCACTGATAGCTTTATCTGGAGAAGGAAAATACACTGGTCTTATCACTTACATGTGCTCAGTGTTTTGCTAATGCCCTGGAGTCTGCACATAAGAAATCCTAGCTAACTCTGTTAACTACCCAAGACTGCTGATACTATAAACGTGTGTCTCCTGTTATCATGTAGATAACAGATACATGTTAGCAAATAAAGATCATTTGGACAGTTTATCAGCCCTGTTCCAGGTCACCTGGGCTGAAAAGAGTTGCAAGATTGCCAATTTACCCATCTCCTTTTGGAGCCCTCTGTGCCCCAAGGCAGTCACCAGCTGCTTTGTGCCTTCAGCCATCTGTTCTCCCTGTGTGGGTCCAAGCCAAAAGCATGCCTGACTCACATTTTTAAAATATTTTTCATCATCTAAATTAATTGCTTTTAGGTTTCCTTTAAGCATTTTTCCCAGGGCCCCAGTACAAATTGCTGACTTGTCCATTCTTTCACATTATGTAGTGAAAGATTTCTTGGAATATTTACAGTTCAGAAACCTCCTCAGCAAAGACAGTTTTGGGAACGTGATCCCTTCAGGGGTGAGAGAAGCTGAAAGTGGCACTGTGAGCCCAACCAGAAATGAGCCTCAGAAAGGAATTGGATTTGTATCTGGAAAGTCCCTGGGAAATTTTTGGCACAGTAGAGAAAAAGAGATTTTGCCTATGTGATTTTCTCTAAGCAAAAAAAAAAAAAAAAAAAAAAAAGAGAGAGAGAGAGAGAGGGAAAGACAGACAGTAAGGAAGTGATTGTAATGGAAATATTTAAGAGTATAAGAACAATACTTGGTGAGGCCAACAGGCTCAGACCAATATATTAACTCCCCTATAAGCATCTGTTCAGGGACATCTTTAAAAACAAGCAGGCAAGCACAAGTAGATACTTCCCCATATTGTCTCCCAGCTCCAGCAGTTTATGAATCAAATGTTTTTGAGCTGGAGAGAGTCTCTGCTCTTAATAACTATCAGGATCTTTTTCCCTCAGGAATTCAGCCAAATTTGGTCTCAGTATCTCAACAGTCCTCATTGCTGCAGTGCAGGTTTGAGGTCTTGTTAAAAGATTTATAGAAATTTCTAAAATTTCTGTAAATTATACTCTCAGATTTTTCAAATGAGGATAGATGAAGCCTGTATATATAACTACTCTGCCTTTCTTCCATTTGGTATTACTTTGCTTACAGATAAAAGTAGCACCTCAGAGCCTGCCTGGCTTATTCTTTGTGGCCACAGCCATAGTTCTGTAGATGTGCACGTTATGTWGTTATATACCTAAACAATTCATTGTGCATGGTAATGATCTTGTCAAAGTAAGTAGTTTTATAACTTGCATTCTGGATCACTTCAGTACTGCAGTGTAACATTTATTGATTTATTTGAAAATTCAGTTAGTCAGAGTTTAAAAAATGTTGTTTTCTTCCACAGATAAAGAAGGTTGCAATATATTTGTGTCGCAATAACACTATTCAGACAATGGAAGAACTTCTTTTTGAGCTGCAGCAAACAGACCCAATGAACCCCATAGTCCAACATTGCGATAATCCTCCATTTTACCGTTTTGCTGCCAGTAACAAAGCCTCAGCTGCAGCTTCTGGTATGACCTGAATGTGTTTTCTTCATAGTCTCCTGCTCTTTTAAGTCTTCATCTCTTTGTACAAAACAATCTCTTACCTTTGCGTCCATGCAGACCTGTGTAGATAAAGTACAAGTTTCAGGGCCTTGTTGCATGTCTAAATTACAGTTCTTTTTAATTTCTAATGTTATATATGTTTTGTTAACATAGGCTTAATTACCTTAAATATTTTAATAACATATTACCAGTATTTGATGCTGTTCTGAATTCTACCACTCTTTAGAAAACTCCACTCTCCGTGGCTCTTTTACTCAGAACAAGAAATTATTATCAAGGTATAGTCACAGCAGATACATCAAGTAGAGTTTCCTGAAAACTGAAAGCCTCAACAGTGTGGCAATTCTGTTTTGAAATGCTATTTCCAAGCTGTAGTAGTCAAATATCCTTAAGAACCAGCCATACCATTAACCTTGTAAATGCCTTGGAAAAATCCTTGAAAGACAATGTGCTATGACTTTTGAGCATGAACTTAGTTTGAGGAGTAGAAGACCAGCATTCTGTTAATCTACTTCTCAAAGGATGTAAACTTTACACTGTCCAGCCATGGAAGCAGGTGCTGGTTTACAGAAGTGTTCATTCATGTGTGCAAGTACTTGCAGGGTGAACACTTTGACTGCAGCGACTAAAACCCCTTTAATTTACGGGACTTTACTGCTTTGCAGATGTTGTCTGCTGCATGTAACAGCATTTGCAACAGTTCTTATTCACATCTCATTTACAGGAACCACCTCCAGCAGTAACACTGTTGTAGCTGGCCAAGACAGTTTTCCTGATGCAGAAGAGAATAGAGTGGTGAAAGAGACTGATGAAAGGTTTGTGGCTTTGGAGTTTTTTTTCCTCCAAAATGTGTATGTTTTCCTAGGGTAAGAGTGAGATATTGTACAGTGTTCTTCATTGTATTGTGAGGAGCTCTGATGCTCAGACTGATTCTAAGTGGAATTATCCCAGTATGTATATTTTTTWWAAAAAAAAAACTATTCTCACAATTCTAGTTCCTGGCTCTTGTCAATGCTACATTGTAAAGGAACAATTGTTAATCCTACATTGAATTAATTGTGCTGAGTAGATCATGGTTTTGTAGGAATTACCACAAAGGAGAAAGAAAAAAACAGGAGAGTGCACCAAATAATGGCTACTAAAATCTACACAAAAAATCAGATTTGATCACACAATTTGATTTCATGGACAGTGAGTAAAATTTAGTTTGCACATTTGTATCGATGATTGCACGGACACCTCATTTGTCTGGGTAAAATGTCTTAGATGACAGCTTTGGAAAATATTTTGCTTAGGAATCTTATTTCCAGTTTAGACTTTTGCTACTTTTGGCACATGCTGACAAAGGAACCAATAAATGCAAATTCTAAGAGCCATCAGATCCTAGAGCACAGACTCACAGATTGTTTCTCTCACAGAAACACTCTTAGTTTTGCAAGAGAGTTTTGAAGCATTTATAACAGTATTTGTCAGTAAGTGTATTAGTATTCTAGTAGTCACTCATAGTCACTAGTATCACTTCAGTAGCCCAGTCCACCTTCCCCAAGGTTCAGGGCTTAGAGGTACAGAGAAAATTATGTGGGCAAGCTTTTCTGTACTTCAGGACTTTTTGAATTACTTGCCCTCTACATATTGTAAACATGAGTASCATGTTGTCAGGTTAGTGAGATGTGTCTGCTAATTTAAATGTAAGGTAAAAAAATGGCACTCGTGGTGCTAAGTTTCAAATTGACAGTAAAACAGAATTGACTCAAAGTGATATTTTTCAGCATATGTACTAGAAATATGCTTAAAAGGAAGATAAAACTATTTTATCCTCTAAATTATTTTTTATTATTCTTTATGTAAGTGTTTATGGCTGTATAGTTTTAAGTTASATTTTTCTTTAGTTGATTTACTGGCAAGTTGAGGAAACATCTCCTATGGTACTTTAAATCAGGGTTTCTTGTCTTATGTAGTTTTAAAACCTTTAAAAAAGATTTTTTTCAGATTATTAATGTTTTTTCAGATTATTATTTAACCTTTAAAAAAGATTATTCAGATCTGCCAGAGTATGATAAAAATGAAAGGAAAATTACAAAGTTCTGTTATTGGTATTCAGGTTCATGCTGAAAGACACCTCAGAAAAAAATGGAATATCATTTGCCTGAATTCATTGCCGACATTTATGCTGCCAAAGGTGGTTGTAAGTGCATCTGCACTTCAAAACCAGTGTGTCAGTCTTAGAATGTCCTTTGATAATGACTTCATGCGTCAGGACATGAAGTATATGAAGATCATTAAATAATATTAAATAATGAAGGTCATAGATAAAATATCATGTATTGAGATGGCTCATGATGCCTTTTTGTCAACTGAACAAGGATTTTTTTTTGCCCCCTTATGAGACACATGTGATTTGGAGACAATGTAATACATTGGTGTATAGTGACATATCCTGCACGGATATATGAACATTAGTAAGAAATTGAATTTAAGTTTGTCTAGAAAATCTTCAGTTTTGTGTTGTTTGATGCACGGTTATTTCTAATTAGTTTCCTAGCTTTGCAGGAATGGTGATGTTTTTAGATCATGACTAGTGTGTGAGCTGTCAGTAGGGCACCTTTCATTCCACTTYAGGCCTGAGAACACAAGGTGCAGGGAGTCAGAGGAGATCACCAGTGAAAGTTAGCTCAGCAGGAATCTATGGCAGATTGCAGAACAGCTGTGAGCAGTTTGCACTGGCTCTCATATTCCTTAACTTTTCTGTTAGGTTTGCTCTGGCATTTGCTGGATTCTCCTCTTGAAGGGTGATCTGCTGCATCTTTTCCTGCTTGGTACCTGTGTGGTCTTGCCTTTGGACTACCCAGTCAGTCAGTCAGTCAGTCAGTCAGTCACAGAATCACAGGAGATTCTAAGTTGGAAGGGGCTCACAAGGATCATGGAGTCCAGCTCTTAAGTGTATGGCCCATATGGAGTTCAGACCCACAACCTTGGCATCATGCTCTAACTGCTTTAGCAAGTTGGCAGGATTTTGTCCCTGAACATGGTCTGTGACAAATAGTAGCTGTGAACTATTTTATATCTTAGTTCATCATTAGCAGCTTCTTGCTTCAAAAAAATTACGCATTTGCAGCATGAGAGTTTCTCTTTGCTAAATTTAAAAGCTTATGGCACAGGAGCACACTGTTAGAACTTCTCAGAAACTGACTGTAAAAATGTTCTGTGGAAAGGATCAAAGTTACATTCAATTGCTGTCTACTCCTGTATAAAAAAGTGCATTCTTAAGGAAATGCTTTTGTTTTTTTAGGATAAACATAAAGTCCAGATGTTTAATGTCAGTCTGTGTTTTAATGAAGATGTTTTTCTTTCGTTTGAAGGTTCAGTAATGTCATCAGAGCACATACCCGACTAGAGTCAAGATACAGTAATAGCTCTGGAGGATCTTATGATGATGACAAAAGTAAGTTCTGTTCAATTTAAAGAAATTTCTGGTGTTTTRGTTGGAGAGGAAAACATTCAAATAGCCAGCAGAGGCTCTCTGTTTAAATTCTGTATAAACAATAACATAGCATCACCATACAGGGAGTGTTCTTGTTTTACCTTCTTCTGAAGAATAATTTAATTAATTTGCTTTATCTAATCTGGGTTCAGCCAAACACATTTGAAGGCCAGAGAACTTTCCAGAAAGCAGCAGCAGAGAATCCTCCAGAGAGTAACACCTTGGGCCTTTCATACCTGGCAAGGCAAAAGACTTGTAAGAGCTTTAGAGCAAATGCTTTGGGTTGTGCCATTTGGCAGTATATCCCTCTGGGTCAAGTGCTGTTATATGAGCATGAAAAGATATTCAGGAGTTTCCAAATATGAGATCTTATCTCCTCATTCGCTTTTGTCTGCTCTCTGCAAACGATTTCTGGCTACACTGTGTGAACATGTCTTAGAGGGTTGATGGGGATGCTGAGCATCCTTCATGTTCTTTACCTGTTTCTGCTAAATGGGCTACTAATGGGCACCTGGTGCTCAGCAGAGATTCCAAAGAAAACCAATGGTACTGTTCAATAAGAGTGTAAAATTGAGGAGTTGGATGGTTTGACTTATTTTGAGTGAATTGTAAGGAAGACAATTTACAGATTTTGGTTAGGACCTAAACAAATGTAAGAAAGGCAAGAACTTGCTATTGACTTTCATCTCTGGCTTATTAAAACCAGGTCAAGTAATACATAGTATATATATAGATTAAGTAACATATATTAAGTAATATATATCTTGATTTGGTTGTTACAGACATCATTTTAGAACATTATTTTGACATAAAAAGTAAAGATGTTATGTATTCTTTAATCCAAGTAATTTTTAGCAGTACTCTTCCACAAATACAAACACGGTAAAATACAACACAATAGGACAATTTGATGTACATCAACAACTATAGTTCATGATTATGAAGCACAATATTGATAAAATATTGTGTATGTACAGCCTCCAGTGTTCAAATACACAAAAAAGTGTGCAACATTTTAAACTCAGTGGGGTTTAGTACACGTGTCTTGGATTGTCTGTGTCTTTCTAGGGCTGCAGCTACTTAAAATGTTTCACCAGATGTTAATTGAAGTACTGGCACTAATCTGATCTGTATGAACAATCTTTCAAAACAGAACAATGTTTATATTATCAAAACAGCCTTCACAAATATCTGGTTTTGACAAGAGCTTAGATAAAAGGTTAAAAAATACTGACATTTTCTTTGCTCTTTTGGCATGTCTCCTCCAGCCAGTGCCCATATTTTTTTTCCTGCCTGTACCTGCAAGCTTTATAGTGCCATGAATATTTATGCAAAGTGTGCTTCTCACAGGGGGATCCTGTAGCAAATAAATGAATACCTAGATAGAAAATACGATGTATTTTACTTAGCTACTGAAATTTATATGGAATTCTAATAGAGAAGAGTAATTCTTACACCTCTTGTCATTCTACAAGATACGTAATGCAACTTTCATTAGGAAAGCACAACTCGCTACCTCTGACAGGCAGTGCAGGCTGTGAAGGATTTGGTGGTGTGGCTTCTCCCCTCTCTCCAGTCTGCTTGAACATACATGTATTGTTGAGGATATAAATGGGGAACATAGCTCTGCATCACAGAATTCTAGGTCTTGAAATGAACTTCATGAAGATGTGTTCTGTGAAACACTTAAATTGGTAGAAATAAGTAGTTCCTGTGCAGTGCTTTTTCTGTGAAAAGCATCTGGCAAACAGTATCTGGTTAATCCTCAGAAGAAGAATGCGTGAAAGTGCTGTACTTTGCTACATTATTAAGTCCGTTTATTCTTCCTTATCTGTAACTAATCAATCATCCTCCAGAGGATTTAAGTAGAGGTCTAAATCATACAAATACAAATACAAAGTATTCCTTAAAACACTCACAAATGGTAGTTATAAAATTTGACAATCTACAAATAATTGGAGGAGCAGCTACTGCATTGAAGCTCTCCAGAAAATGTGGAAATCTGAAGATGTTTTTCCAGAACTGAAAGGTGATATGCATTAGAAAAAGGCAGTTCTGATACTTTTGTAGGCATCAAAACAGTTTTGTGTCCCATGGGAAAGTGGACAAGCCTCAGATATGCGCTGTTAAAAAAAAAACAAAAAAAAAAAAACAAAAAAACCAACACCAAAACTGTACAGTGCTGAGAGTTTCAAGTTTACCTAAAATACAAAAACATAACAAAACAAATAAGCAAATATGCAAACCAAGACACAAAAGGAAGAAACAGAACAAAAAATAACACTCATTGAAACTTCATAAAGGGCAATGTTGGAATGTACATCAAAAACGGATCTGGGAAGGATACTGTCCATGGCAGCATAATGCAGACCTCAGAAATAAAAACTGACCAGTGGGAGCATTGAGAGGAATGAAAGGGAACAAAATACAGAAGAGATGAACAAAACTGCGCAGCTGAGGCAAGACAGAAAGTGGTGGAAGAATAATTTACTTGACCCACATCATTGCAGATAAACAGGTGGAAGAAAAAACCTCAGTGCTCATTAACAAACAACAGCTGTCATGCTAAAGCAAACTTAAATACATATTTGAGAAATTCAAGGTATAATTCATCCACGTTGAAAGAAAATTATCCTGAAGGTGTTTTTTTTGTTCCTTATGTCTCCTTTCTAATTCAGGATATTTAACTTCTGCCTTTGTAGCATTGCTTAGCAGGGCACTGGTGAGGTGTTGCAAGAATGTGTCACTGTTACACTGCTCCTTGCAGCAGATGGCTTCTGACAGCAGCTTTGTTGACTGAACTTTTCCCTCGTTTTTGAAGAGAAACTCTGCTGCTTGGTGCATTGTGGATCTGGATCCAAAGCTACTAAGTGACAGCAGGGATTCAGCTGCCGATCCTACCGTTCAGTGCTGTCTGCCTGGAATCTCTTTAAATTTCCAGCAGCATGAAAGAGGGATTAAAAATGCATCACTTGTGATTGAACACAGGAATTTGCAAACCTCATGGCATCTTATCACATTATTCCAAACAGCTGAACTCATATGTTAGCATAAAATCTATTTTAGTATTTCTCGAAAATGGGTAACCAGGCTGGAGTTGTATGCACTTTTTTTAATGCTTTTCCATGCAGATGATCCTGTTTCTCCATATACAAGCTGGTTATTGAATATTGTTGAAACCAAACAGCCACATCCCCTGCCCATGCCTTACAATGGAGGATGTTGGGCACCACTTGTGGACTATCTCCCAGAAACCATCACACCTCGGGGACCCCTTCATAGGTGAGCAGTTTCTCATTCTGACATTTCAGACAGTGAGATGCTTCCTCTCAGCTGTTGACCAACACCTATCCAACTGTGTAACCACTCAGAACATCTGAAAATCATACATTCTATTTCTTCTGGTTTCCAGTGCAAAAATCAGCATGCAATGAAAGCTCAAAATTCTACCAGATTTCTACCATAAAGCCTATTTACAATGTAGGACATCACTTACAAGAATAAGATTGATGAAACAGCTGAAACAGAAAAAGAACATTTCTTTTTCCCAGGCCTCTGTGCCTGTTATTCATGGCACTTTGATCTTTTATTCTAACTAGGCCATACATATTCTGAAATTCCTCTTTTACATTATTTGTATTGACAACAATAGATTTTTTAAGTAATGGGTACTTACTTGCTTGATACTGGAGCTAAGATGCTTCAGCATCAATCATGCCGAGAATATTATTTATAGATTGTGTTTTTCTTCAGAAATAGGTATCCTGTTTCTGCTTTTCCATTTCCCATTTGAAACTGAATCTGTGGTTTAACTTCCAGGTGCAATATTGCTGTTATCTTCATGACTGAGATGGTAGTGGATCACAGTGTGAGAGAAGATTGGGCTCTTCACCTCCCGTTATTGCTACATGCTCTCTTTTTAGGTAAGACCAACAGAACAAGAAACAAAGTATAAATGTACTCCTGTCCTTTTGCTTTAGTTTTGCTGAAGATGTAGAACTGTGTTTGTTACAGTTTGATTATGATTTCATTCCTCCACCCTAAAAGCAAAAGCCCAAGGCARTTGCAGTCTGTAAATTGGTCTCAAAACTTTTGAATATTTTGGCCAATTTCACCCAAATTCGAGAGGTGTGTAGAAATTTGAAGATGATTTACTTCCTAAAATATGTCTAAAATGCGTGGCATGGCCCCCTGCAAGAAGAGCAGGTGAAACTCATGACTTTGTCCGTCTTGGTTTGTGATGACAGTCTATACATTCCATGGGATGTGGACTACACACATCTGTGCTGTCTTGCCCTGACCAGAGAGAGCCAGGATTACTGTACTGCAGAAGTAGTGGAGGTAGGGCAGAGACCACTGRGAAGCAAAGCTTCATTAATTGTGATGCTAATGAAGTACATTATCATCAGTGTGTTCCCTTACTTACCTGAGCATTGAGGCACAGCTTTTCCCCCACTGTTATGTCTGTTCCTGACTGTGTCACAGTTCATCTGCAGGGGGTTACCTTCCTTGTCCTGCCATTTAACATTACGGAAAGTGAGTGGCCTAATTTTTTTAGCAAACAAGGTTATTTAGTATTATAAAGCCATTTCCTAACCTTCATGGTTGAGGAATAATAGTGTTCACAAATAAAAACAGCCAGGCAGTTGTGAAACAAATTTATTATAACTGAGATCACAGTTATAATAAATAACAATTCACTTTTCATTCCGTCACCATAGTTGCCACTAAGTCTATTCACGGTCAGTCTGGGAAGAGTTTGCTGAACAGCGGGAAAAAGGAGATTAAATTGGGGTGTTATAGCACMGTGGTAAAATACTAAAATACTTTGTTCTCCTTTACTGCTATTCTGTTGCCAACTGTTCTGTTGAAAATTCTTTGATTAAATAGGGTTTTGTATATCAGTACATTGATTTCACAAACTTTTAATGAAACTCAGGACTAACAAAGCAGGGTTGTGTTTGATGAGACTCCCAGAGTCAGTTTCAATGTGATATTTCACATATATTCATCCCTTAAAATTTGCTTTGTGGCTGCCCGTGACAACTTCTTCATTTTTTTGTCTATTTCTATGAACTTTCTTAGTGTAAGAGGGAGCTGAAAGATAACTGGGTAATTTTATGGATCAAATCAATAGCATTAAMTGATCAAACAATTTACTATGATTTATAACAAGTGTGAGAAGACTAGTGCTTACACTTAGAAACTGTCACAAGAATGAATGAATAACTTAAGAAGGAGTAGCACACARCATCATGATCACTTCAGTTAAGACAGCTTTAAGGAGCCATCAGGGAGCCATGCAAACAAACATACGCATAAACAGAGTTACAATAGAAGTAATCCATTATAAAAATACCTTTAGTTATTTGCACAGTAAGGTTTCAACACTAAAGGTTTTTAATAAGAAATAAATAGAAATTTATTGATACCATTTGAGACAATCCCTTGGTTGAAAACTCTCAATTTTAAAATGTGAAATTAAAGTTAAATGTGTCTGGTTTAGCAGTAACTAAAGTGAGATCACAGCTTTCAGGTTACAAATTGAGTTTTATACCTCCTGTGGAAAATTCTTCCACATAGAGCTCTTGTGATGTTGTAAGGAAGTTATGCTACACATTAGCCAAAGGTATGAATGTAATTAAAAATTGAGTATTGCTGTCCTGTTGGAGTGTGAGCAGGCAGATGCATGTGACTGAAAAGCAAACTAGAAACTAGTATGGTGGCTAGCTGGAGAGCTGGTACCCTTTCATTTATTGGGAGGAGGGAGAAAATGTTAAAATGAAATAATTTTGCAACACGTATGTGTTTGATGGGCTTTTGAGTGGTTTTTAGTACTGTTGGTGAAGTCAGACAAGCAGACTGCTGGTTTGGACTTGTCTGTCTCTTTTGCAACCAGTGTGAAATGAGTTGAACAGCTAGACTCCTTTCCCATGGAAATGTGTCCATGTCACAGAAGCTTACCCTCCTTGGAATTCCTCCAGTTTAAAGCACTGGACAAGCACAAAGACTGAACTGTCCTAGTTAGCAGATCTGTGCCAATGCTTTCATACAATCTTGGGGTTTAATAAAATTTCAGCTACAAGTGTTGCCAATATAGAAGTTATTTTCAACTAAAATAACTTTTTATTTTCAACTAAAATAACTTTCTATTTTTTCAGCTGTATGTTAAAACAAGGGAGGATGGGTTCATTCATTCATCTCCTGGCAGCTGGAAGTAAATGGAGACAGGAGAGTAGGAGCAGAAACCTTAAGAAGCCTAAAAAGAGATGGGTAGGATGGCCTCAGCTCTTTTGGAGGAGGCTGTTGGGAGATGAGTAAGGCCAAGGGTCACAGGACCTCCAAAGAATTGCCCTGAGGAGCCAAAGGCACAGCGTTCAGACTGTGGCAGTACGAGCATGGTTGCAGGCCAGACAAGAACCAGCATGACTGAAGTGTATCAGAAAACTCCTGACTTGAAAGATCTGCTGGCTGCTGCCACACAGAGTAATGAAGTAGCTGCTTTTTTAAAGAGGAATATATCCTGAGAAGAGAGGAGTTGAAGAAGAAAAAATTAACTTTTTCCACACCAAAACTACTCCTAAAGAGAAGAAAGTATTTTTAAATATACTTCAAGAAACTTCAAAGTACTGAGATTCAAAAAGAGATTACTAAAACATAGTGCAGAAATATCTGTTTTCTTTTTATTTGTAATTTGTGAAGTATTAAGGCTGTTTTAAAAGCTTACAGACAGCAGTAGTGTAAACCAAAACAGTCTTTCAGTGCTAGACCTTCAGTTTGAGTGCTACATCCTGAGTTGAGGGCTAATTTCTCATGCTGCTCACTGGTAGTTGAAGTTATTTTTCATGTGATTTTTCTGTCAGTTCCTGTCTTAATAAATTAGTATCTGACTTTTACAGTTTCTTTCTAAATCTGATGTCTGCACAAGAAAGCCAGATACTGTGGGAAGCAATGTAATTAAAACCATCATTTKTAAAGGTTTTCCAAACCTGTCAAATTAACACTGCAGTGAGGGAGAATGCTTAAAGCTGTATTACCATTCACTGTACCTTTCTATGGGACCTCACACTGGAAACTAAATATACACATTCATTTAAGTAASAGCACTGGTGACTGTGTCTGGAAATACTACATCTTTTTATGGTTTATTTGCACTGTTGTTGTGAACTGCCTTGGAATTTTTGCTATTTCTGGAATGTGAACTTGTTTGTTATTACTTCATGTTCAGAGATTGATGTAACCTTTTCGTTTAGGTCTTGACCATTACCGCCCAGAGGTCTTTGAACACAGTAAAAAGTTACTTCTTCACCTTTTGATTGCATTGTCTTGCAATAACAACTATCAAGCGATTGCCTCAGTGCTTCTTCAGACCAGAGAGATGAATGAGACCAAGACTCTGACAATACAACCAGCATACTTACCTGAATATCTTTACACAGGTAATGTAGCCAGAAAAGGAACACTGTATCATACTGACAGGTTTTGATAAATCAAAGTAATGAAGTTGCAAATATGAATGATTCTCATTAACATTAATTCCACTACCCTAGAGATGCATGCAATTTATTACTAGATAACTTTTCAGGAAAGTGAGAAAGTTATCTGATGTAAGACAAAATGTGTAAAGTGATATTTTAAAATTAATAGGGCTAATAACTTCCCGATTCCCCCCTCAGGGAGCTAGGGCTACTTTAAATGAGACCAATCATTCCTCAACCTTAAGAAGAAGTGAATAAATAATTCCAATAATTCTAGAAAGAGCAGCAAGAATGTGCAGCTCAGATTTTCCATTATTAAGTTAAATTTCGCATGATGCACACCCTCCTTTATATCACAGATACACTTAATTTCTGTCCTGAAATCTATTTCTACATTAAGAGGTTTACTTCAGACCTCTGCTGAAGTCAATGTTCTATCTCTTTTAACAATTTACCTGGTTTTAAGGTGTTGGTTGGGAGCAGTTTGTAGAAAGCTGCTGGTTAGTTTTACTGTTGTCATATAATATTAATAAAAGCAAGTGTACTTTTGAGTTTTGAAAGAATCGCAGAGCCAATATAGAGTTATAGATGTAAGATTAGTTGTCTGGAAGAGGGTGAGGAACATTACCATACAGTGAAAAGTAAAGATTCTCAAATTAGTGGCATTTCCATTGTTCTTTAGGAAGTCATAAGTAATTTGGCTTTGTGAGGCCTATTACTTGATAACTTAATTTCTTTTTTTTTTTGAGACACAACAATATTATTTTAAAGTAATGAGCAGAAAGGATAGGTATTTTAGATTGTTGAATTATTTAGGCAAAAAAAATCATTCTGAATAACTTTTGTGAAAAATTATCTCACATTAATTTCTTGTATTGAGTTGGGTGGATTTTTTCCCAGTGCATCTTTATGGATTATTAAATACAATTCTATTTAAAGAATAAAATTCTTACATTAAAATGAAATTACTGCTTTTCTGCCAAAGCAAAAAACTGTTTTCATTCTTGTCTGAAAAATGTAATTGGTACCCTGAGTCTGGTCCTCTGAAGTTCAAGAAGTTACCAAGACTTGATATTTTGGACTTTTTTTAGCAGCTAATATAAAGAGTGACAGTGTGGGTGAGCAGCTGTAGCAAAGAATCCTGACTGAAAATACTTCAACCCTGATTTGTTCCATATAATGTCAGGCAACTAAACTGAGAGTCTTCTGATCTGCAGTGGATTTTGTCCTGCTCCCATTTTTCACACAAGGCCATTCTTTTCTGTTGTAGTCTAACATGACTAGAAGTCTAACCTTGAGAAAACAGCTCTTCGTTTCTAATTTTAACTCTGAAACTGTGGCAAGATTTTGATCTAGCAGAACTTTTATTCATGTTTCATCCTAATGCTGAAAATATTTYGTATAACTACTGCAGTGGTTAGTTACTAAAGGTGTTGAACAGAAGCCTTGAACATTTGTATCTTGATTTTCATTACATTTGTAAAATTACGACAGCATAACTGTCCCAAAAATTCCATCCTGCAGTTTTTTTCCACATCAGATTAGCCCAGAGAAGTGAACTGTGCATGCACTTCCCCAACTTCTAAATTCACTTTATGAAAAATCCTACTTCTGAATGTAAAATGCCATAGAACATTTGTTTTCCAAGTACTGTTGTCCTTGTGCAGCAAAAAAAGAAATAGAAATCTTGACTTTGATTTGATGTTTTTATTTTATACTGGATTCTACACATTTAGAAACTAAGTACCATATTCATTCCCATCAGCATTTGAGGGTTGTTGTATTCTACAGGTGTTCCCCACATTTTCCAGCGGAAAGTTTCGGCTACTGACTCTGGAAAGAGCAGCTTGGCAGACACTTCCATCTGCAAAGCTGGCCTAGCAGTGCATTTCACCTTTATCTCCTCCCTTTTGGCTGGCAGGTGGCTTTGACTTTCTGCGGGAATACCAGTCATCCCCGGTGCCAGACTCTGGCTTGAGCTCCAGCTCCACCTCCTCCAGTGTCAGTCTGGGAGGCAGCAGTGGAAATCTGCCACAGATTACACAAGAAGCTGAGGACATGGACACTGCTGCTGAATCAGATGAGAAAGCAAACAAATTAATTGAGTACCTGACAACCAGGTAATGGAGATGAGCAGAGGATGTGTTTGTGCTCAAAATGCATACTTTTATGTAGCAACTTAAAGGAAAATGGCTGAGCTTTAATAGTAATTACAGACTCCCATTTCTCTTTTATCGATACATTTCTATTGATACTCACAGTAAYTGGTAGGTACTTAAAAGCATTGAAGTGTCAGGAAAAAACAGAAAAAAGTCTTAATGGAAGTCTTGACAGAAATAAAATGTTTAATTGACCGATGGTTTTATGTTCAGCAAATAACTGATAAAAGAAGACAGCTTTATGATTATAAAATAAGATATAAAGTGTACAGGACATAGTAAACAACCATAGTGAAACTAATATTAACTACCAACTAGAGCCAGCAGATCCTAGGCACAATTTTAAATTGAAAAACTGAGGTTTGTGCTGCTCTCTACACAACATAGCTTGTATTTTAAAATACAGCATAGGAATATTTATTTAATTATACTTAAAATTCTGTTCAGTTGCATGTTTTCGAGGTCACAGCCCTGGAAATATCTTTGTGCCTGTACAGATTATATATTTTAACTGATTATGTGTATTTCAGATAACTCAAAGAAATTTTGCATTTTGTTATGTATTTCTTTAAGGGCATTTGGTCCACTTTGGTGCCATGAAGATATCACTCCCAAAAATCAAAACACCAAGAGTGCTGAACAGCTCACTAATTTTCTCCRCCATGTTGTGTCTGTCTTTAAAGATTCCAAGTCAGGTAGTAAATATTTTCCTTTCATACCTAAAAAAATACTCCCTCATGGCCATACTWAATGTTTATCCTGTGACATAGTAGATCTGCTTAAGCAGAAGCACAATAAATGTCTTAAGAAGGATGTATGACATACAAAATAATTGCTTTAAAACAGTCATGTTAGATTAAACTGTAGCTAAATGTTGAATTGACTGTTTCTTCAAAGCTGTTGGTAGAAAGCCTTCTGATTGATTCTGCCAGATAAAATCTCCTCTTCTCTGTCCTGTTGGTAAAATACAACACAGCTACTAAGTAAATGTACTTTGTTAAATTTCTTCTGGCAGTAATAGTTTAGTTTTCATTTATTATGTTTTTAGAACTTAGGAAATGTGCTGATTGTATTTTGAAAACCAACACAGACACTAATTAAATATCTTCCAAGATCAAAGCAGAATGCAGCATCAGTGTTTGCATGAAAGATCTTATCCAAAGCCTTCTGAAGCTAATAGAAAGACTCCTAATGAAACTTGGCTTTAGGTTTGGGAGTTTTCAGGAGTTACCATTGCTGCCAGCAAGAATAGGGGATGGCTTGAAAGTCTGTCCAGGAGTTGCTAAAAAAAAATCTGGTTGTTAATTTCATACTCAGAATTTTATTTTGCAGTTGAATTTCTTGCATTCTCTGCAAAATAGCTGTAAAATTCTCCAAAGCACAGACATTTCTGCATCTCCATTTCTCACAGGGTTTGCATCRTACACTAATGAGCACATCCTCCTCAGAGAGTAGGTTCAGCCTGTTTATGACCCACAGTAAAGTCTGTAATAAGAAAGGGGGAAAAAGAATTGACGTTCTCTTCTTTTGCTTAGGTTTTCACTTGGAGCAGCATCTGAGTGAAGTTGCTTTACAAACAGCTCTTTCAAGCTCTTCCAGACATTATGCTGGTCGCTCTTTCCAGATATTCAGGGCCCTAAAGCAGCCCCTTTCTGCACATGCGTTGTCTGATCTCCTGTCAAGACTGGTGGAAGTTATTGGCGAGCATGGAGATGAGATTCAGGTATGAATGTGTAAATAACGCTTCTTTGTGCTGTTAATTCAGTGCATACTTAATTTAAAATTACCATTTTAACAAGGTGTTCTGGAGTCAAGTGATGAAGAWTAAAATGTAGCCTTAGAAAAGGTTACTTCTGAGTTTGCTGAATTCATATCTACCTTATCTAAGCCTTCATCAGGCTGTGGCAATCTTACATAGCTCTAAACAGAACAACTAAGAAAACATGTCACTCAAATGAAATCTTCATGATGCCCATTTTATCCTTTTTCAACTTCATTAATTTGGACTTAAGGAATCCATCATTGTGTGGTGAGGTAATCTCACAACATGAAGTAGACACCATCTCATTCCTCATGTTAAAATGTTAACATCTTTTGGAATAAAGAAATCTGCACCATCCATAAAGCTTACATGGACTTATTTTGATCCAGACCTTTCACTGCACTACGATGTTCACTCTGTTTAGCTAAACAGACTGAAATTTTACAAACAGATACTATTTATTGCAAGATTCAAGACTTAGCAAAGAGAAATGCTAGCTCTTAGTAAGAAATAGACTGACATGGCCTCCATATTTTACTTAGGTAATGAAACTGCCACAAGATGACAGTAATACTCTGTCACAACTGCTTGTGTAGAAGTAAATCAGTGACCTGCAAGTCAGAGGTTCAGTGTGCCATTACCAATCCCTTGATGAGATATGTGCCCTTCTTGCATACCTTCATAGATCATTCAGAGGCAGAAAATAAAACACACTTGTAGTGACATTCTAATGTTCAGGGCAGTGGCTGTTGGCTGTGATGTGAATGCTGATCTTTTTTTAGGAGAAATTACAGGTTTTCCATAGGTGCCTGTTCCTTTTATGAACTGAAGAGTTTTAAATGCTACTTTTTAAAATGTCTTTGTTAAAATGCTTAACATCCTGCCTTGATAGGGGTATGTAATGGAGGCACTGCTTACTTTGGAAGCTGCAGTGGATAATCTGTCTGACTATTTGAAGAACAGTGATCTTCTGACGGTGTTATCACGGTAAGAACCTGTTCTCCTAACTGTGATTTTGTCACTGTTTCATGACATTAAGTATTCAATTCTGCAGCCTAACAGCAAAAATAATTTTTATAAGACTGAGCTCATTTGTAACTGTCCGAGAACCAGACTATAAGCGCATTTCAGCCAAATTTTGCCATCGTTGAAATAATGTTGATGCAACGAATAAAACTTTACAATGTGTTGTAAATTCTACCATGCTGTCACTTGTCTGTATCATACTTTGCCATCCTTTAAAATACTGTATTTTTGCACCTTTATATCATATCCTTGAAAACGTATTTGGGAAGGAATATGGGTTTTGTAATACTGGTTTCATACACGTCATCCTCAGGTGACATATTCCCCGAGAAATAAATGATCATGGTTTGTTCTCCTCAATCAAACCAGGGAGGATTTTGTCCCATGCAGACATGGATTTTGCTTGATGCGTAGATCATCCTTATGAAACTCTTGGCCTGAAAGTAGACTTTTGTGCTTGGATGGAAGTTGCAGGCTCCTTCTGTAGCATGARTGTTGATAGTACTGAGGGAGATTAATGTCTATCTAACTCCTACTAGTAACAACAGAATATGTAACATTTTTTTAAAATATTTATGCTTTACATGCAACACAAAAGTACAAGTGCTATCATTCCTGAAGCTAGCAAGCAGTGTGCTATGCCGTGGCAGAGCACAAGGCAGAGTAGAGCAGGGAAAAGATGCTTCTACTTTCTAAACTAAGAGCTGTTTATCTTTCCTTAGTGCACATTTCAGCAAAGAGCAAGATGGAACAAAGAATAGAAAATACTCCAGAATGTAGTGGGATGCAGTGTGCTTTGTCCTTGATTCTAGGATAGGATTCTCTTCACGTGCTATAGACAGTAGAGCCTCATAGTATATGAGGCAGGAATGGGATCAGAGAGTCAGGAATTAGCTGTTCTCCAGCAAACGTCCCTTGTGTGTATCAACACAGAGTGTTCATCTGTACAGATAATTGATAGGTATTGTCTGGATCACCACATGGTACTCCATGAGGAGGCATTAGTCATTGAAATAGAAAAACCTACGCTTTCTGTAAACCATCTTGAAGAGATCTTAGGATACAGGCAGGGGAGAATGCAATAACAACCAAATTTCTRAAGGGCCTGTACTGACAAGAGCCTGGACAACCACGTGACCGGTTTCTTGAGGATAACATGGTATATTTGTGGTTCTGCTTTTTTCTGTTTTTTCTGCCCATAGTTCTCACATTACCCAGTAAGCAACTGTGTGTTTGCCTGCCAGCTGTGCTGAGTTCAGGGCTTGCTCCATTGATGTTGGTATTTTAAAGACCAAAGTTGTTTTTGGTTCTGCTACTGTCCAGTTGGGAATTGCTATAAGTCACTTCACAGCTGTGTATTTCTTATCCCCATGTTATTCTTGCCTATTGACTGTAGCTACACCGGCTTTGGTTTGGTGCAGTGCCATGTGAATCTCATTTCTGTCATGTCTGTGGTGCTGGGTCTGTCTTCTGGAAAAAAGAAGGCAGACTGCAACAGATGGTTTGATGTTTGACTTTTCCTATTTAAATATTTATTTACAGTTCGATAAATGCTTGTCTCCAATGTGTAGCCTTTCAAGTTCTGCATTCACACATTGTAATGGATGTTATGTATCTTGGCTTCAGCTCATCTTCACCAGATTTGACATCAAACACTAAACTGACTGCAAAYCGAAAGAGCACAGGGCAGCTGAATGTGAATCCTGCAAGTGGTAACACA
Source organism: Malurus melanocephalus (assembly GCF_030028575.1). Classification (NCBI taxonomy): domain Eukaryota; kingdom Metazoa; phylum Chordata; class Aves; order Passeriformes; family Maluridae; genus Malurus; species Malurus melanocephalus. The sequence continues at coordinate 229,095 of NW_026623967.1, forward strand.
GCCACTGCTGAACGTAGCAGACACCAGAGGAGCTTCTCTGTACCCAAAAAGTTTGGAGATGTGGACAAGTCCTCAGACCCACCACGCAGTGCCACACTAGACAGGATTCAAGCATGCACCCAGCAAGGCCTGTCCTCCAAAACAAGAAGTTCGTCCTCTCTAAAGGACAGTCTCACTGATCCATCCCATATTAACAATCCAACCAACCTACTGGCCACCATATTCTGGGTTGCTGTGGCTTTGATGGAATCRGATTTTGAGTTTGAGTACCTAATGGCATTGCGGTTGCTGAATAAACTCCTGGCTCATTTGCCACTGGATAAAGCTGAAAACCGGGAGAAGTTAGAAAAGCTGCAAGGGCAGCTGAAATGGGCAGATTTCTCAGGACTTCAGCAGCTGCTCCTGAAAGGATTCACCTCCCTTACTACCACTGATCTCACACTCCAGCTCTTCAGTTTGCTGACACCAGTGTCTCGAATATCCATGGTGGACTCCTCTCAAGCTATAGGTAAAACCATTATGCTTTCCTCTCTTTCAGTTTCTGTTGCATTGACATTTTTTGACAGAGCTCATTCAGCTATTCAGCAAAACCAAAATGGCATATTTTTTTTTCTCTTTGAATGTAGAATAATGTACTTTTGCTTTGAGCTGAGTTGGCTTTTTTTGAAATTTCCTAGAAATAATAACTTGTTTCTAGAACATGAATCTATTGCACAATACAACTTTGGAGGAGAGAAATCGTATATTTAGCATTTAATTTTTAGGGCTTAGCAGCATGTAAAGTTTCTGAGTGCTGACAAACACATAAGGAGATACTGTCAAATCTTCTATAACCTATTCTGGTGAGTTTTTCTGTTGAACTGTTATCATACTATGTCAAACTGCTTGATTTTTAATTAGTATTTAATGGAATTTCCTCTAAAAGTATAAGAATCAGAAACTCTTGTACACTCTAGATAAACTACAAAAGCACTATAGTGAGTGAGGAGAGAGGTCTGGGTTATAGTGAAATAAGGTAACATTTTGAAATTCCCCATTATTTAGAGGAGTGACCACTTCTTAATTTTACTTCTTGAAGAGAGTTTTTGCATTGTTAAACATTTTTACTCCTCACYTTCAGTCAGAAACACAGATGCCAAGACAACTGTCTAGGCTTCTAAACTAAGTCATAACAAGCCTAGACACAGAGTAATGGGTTGAATGCCATTAACAGCCTGCCCATATCTGAGCACCTGTGTGGTGCCTGTGTTCCAGACTTTGGTTGGGCAATTCACACATAGGCTGTGACAGTACCATCATGAGGTATCTTTCTTTTCCCCTGAATATAGAGGAAGAGTATGGAAATCGTGATCCTAATTTCAGCAGCTTGGTTAATTGTGTAGAATGAAAGGGAATGAATGGTTAGAAAATTATTTTCATAGAACCAATTCTTTCTTTACAAAAAACAGATTGTGTGCAGATACAATTACTTGACTTCTGAGCTCCCACCTGAGCTGTAACAGCTTCTGTTACAGCTCCCTCTTACAGCTGCTGCCTGTATTTCATCAAACTACCTTGATCCATGAGTTGGTGCAAAAGAGGTGAATCCCAGTTCCAGACAGCACCTAGGCTAATTACAGCACCTRGAACTTGGTGTAGGAACCATCTCCTAGCTTGAAAAGTACCCACTCATCTGTTACATCAGGATTGTGGTTCACTGTTATTACCTTGAACAGTACAAAACAATGGAAGCTATGCCTGGCAGCCGACCAAAACAGTTGTTTATTAATCAATACTCACTGAATTTCTTCTTGTGTTTGAGCAGCTGTAGGGAAAATGCCACTGGTTAAGCCTGTCAATAACCCAGTTAAGTGGTAAATATGGAAATGATCCCCAATAGGAATGTGCAGTAGTGTTTGCAGAAATAGGCTCATGCTTTGCAAGAGGTTTTTTTTGCCTAAATGATATACTGGATTTTCAAATTAAGGCCCCTTTTAAGACAAATGTGGTATGGCCAGTGGTGTGAGCAACTTGGCAGGGTCTCTGTGAATTTATGGCTAATCTAATATTGAAACTGTGAAATCCCATGAAATACCAGCTTAGAGATCACTATGGCTCTTGCTGTTCAAAATATACATTTTGTTCTGTATTTTCCCATTCTAGGATTTCCACTGAATGTTTTGTGTCTCCTGCCCCATTTGATTCAGCATTTTGACAGCCCAAACCAGTTTTGTAAAGATATAGCTGAAAGGATTGCTCAGGTATCAAAATCATTTGCTGTTTTGTGTATCTCCAAAACCTGTAAATGCAGTTGCCTTATTTTTGATACATGTTGACATTTGTGTTTAATTAGGTTTGTTTGGAGGAGAAAAATCCCAAGCTATCAAATCTTGCCCATGTCATGACCCTTTATAAAACACACAGCTACACAAGGGACTGTGCTACCTGGGTAAATGTGGTTTGCCGTTACCTTCATGAAGCATTTGCTGACATTACTTTGAATATGGTTACGTATTTGGCTGAGGTAAGTTTTCAAAAACTTCTTGCTGTTCTAACTCTTCTCTTGCCCAACAGCCCAAAGAGATGAAGTGTGCCAGCAAATTACTGGGAGCTCTGCATCTGTTATTTATAATTAAAAATTAAAAGCAGAAATTGGCAGGAAAAAGCAGAGTTACTTTAAAAATCAATGTTGAACATTAAAATAAAAGTTGATACATCTTAAAACAGATTTCTTCATCAGCCAGTTAGATTTTCCAGAGTGAAAGTGAGAGGAAATTGAATGGYTTTTAGATTCCATTGAGGAAAATCAGACCAACTCCACAAGGAGTTTAGCAGCATAATAAGACATCACCTGCTATATAAGGATCTGGTTCTTGATACAAATTTGYATGCATACCTCTAATAGTGAATGGTATCATCTTGCTGCAAAGATTTTCCCGTGTTCATTGCTTTCTCCTAACATTTTGCATGTGTGGAGCATGGTGCTGATTCGGTGTTGTTATAGGGGATCCAAGGTTCAGTTCCATTCTTCAGCACAGCTGATTGTCATTCTGCCTCCTGTGTCACATCAGTATCAGGGCAACATTTTCTTTTAAGGATCTCAGATTTAGCCCTTCCTTGTTGAGTTGCCTTCAGTCYCCCCTCTTATGCAGGGAGAAGACAGTTCTGTATTCACAGAATCACATAACCATTTAGGCTTGAAGAGACCTTGAAGTTCATCAAGTCCAGCCCTAAACCTAACACTGCCAAGACCACCACTAAATCAGGTCCCTCAGTGCCACATCTACAYGTCTTTTAAATACCTCCCGGGATGGTGAGCCCACTCGCTTCCTGAGCAGCCTGTTCCAATGCTTGGCAACACTTTTCAAAAAGGAATTTTTCTTCATAGCCAATCTAATCTCTCCCTGACCTAACCTGAGGCCATTTCCTCTTATAATATCAATTGGAACTCTGGAAAAGAGTTCCCCCTCTCTACATAAATGAACTAGCTTCTGCCAAAGGATCTGTAAAAACTCCTTAGGCATCTCTGATCCTCKCTACTCACAGATTTTCAAGTGCTTGAAAGGTCAGGCACTGCTCCCACACTTACTTCAGAGCAAACTATGTCCTGCTACCTCAAGYTGCAATTCCTCACCTTGTTCACCCATGGAAGCTCTAAGTAAACAGTCACATATGATCTTAGCTCATGGTGGAAGCCATGACTCCCCTGTAGGGTGCTAAAACAAGACCTTGAGGCTTTTCAGTCTCTGGTCAAAGTTCCAAGACTCTGGAGAACTATTAGCTCCTCAAATGAAGAGCTCTTCATGACATTGAACCCTCCAGAGTCGAGTGTCTTCTTCACAGYAGAAGCTTGTATTGCTAATAAAAAAATGCCATAAAAACTGTATTTGTAATAAAGAAATGCTATAAAAGTGGAACTGTTTAAATTCTTTCTCCTTCGCTTTCCCAGCTTTAGAAAAGACTTTGCCCCTCTGTTTTCCCTCCAGCGCTCTGTGTACAGTCATGAGTACTGCAATATTCCCACAAAGGCTGTTGCTGGTGATCTCACACCCCATGGAATGGGTTTAGACATGCGCATGCAGACTCTTTTCTGTGCAGTTCCCCCTTGCTGTAGATTGGCACCACCTACTGTATCAACAGTGAGCCAGGCAGGTTTCTGACTGTAATTAAAACACATTCTTCATATAGCCCCATCAGCAGCAGGATGATAGCGTTGTAAGCACTGACTTCCTTTCTCTGTGTTTATATTGACTGCAGCTCTGTTGAGTCATGTCTGGAGAATATTTATATGGGCATAGAGTAGCTGCCAGTCTGGTGGAGTAGCAAGAGACAAGGAACCATCTTGTTCAGCTTGCTGTGGCCTTGAAATATTTTTTTCCAGCATTCAGAATGTTTCCTCTTCTTAATTGATCTCCAGACCAGAATAAATCATGTGCTCCTGTCTCGTATAACGCAGTGGGATACACTGTCAGTAGGTAAAGCCAAATAGGTTGACAGCCCAGCTGGGCAACGTGCACTTGCATGTTGTAGCCATACACAGCTTCAAGGGTCCTCATTCGGTCCCCAGCAATTGGGACAGAGGGAGATTATGAGACAGGCAGTGCTTAAAAATAACAAAGGAAATTGTATTGCAAGACCCTTCCAAACATAGGTGTAGCTTCAGAAGGAGATGTTGCAACACACATTAAGGCTGTGAAAACAAATGCTCTCAGCAGAAGTTTCAATTACTGCCATTTAGATAAAGCTTTGTATTTAACCTCTTTGATGGCAGGTTATTGAGGGGTATGATTCTAGCATAAAATAAGACATTCTGGTATTATCCAAAACTTACAGTGGCAAGTAGTGCTCCTTATTCAGTTTTACATAAGCTCCATTCATGAAAAAATTGTAATTTCTTCAAGAAATCTACTTGGGCATCTCAGTCTACAGATGGGGGAAAATCACTATTCAATAGTGCAGCAAAACTCTCACCTTCCRCGACCAAAATCAGATCAACATACAAAAACATCACTGAAAGCTTCAGTTTTGTGCTAGATTTTTGTGGAATAATTTTTAAAATTTAAAATTTATCATGAGTGCACACTCGTTCTAGGAACATATCTGAATTGACATGGGTTATGTTCCATGGGTTATGTCCAGGGTCATGCTTGAACTTAAGTAGGTAATGCGATTAATAGAAAAGGAACAAGAATCCATAGTACATAATATACTTACGGTAGACTTTTCCACTTCCTCCTAGTTAGATAAGGGATTGCTTATGATAGAAGCATAAGCATTCATAACATGTTCAAAACAAAGAGTCACTAGAAACCAAACCATCTGTATTGCAGGGGAAAGTATCCCTTATTTCAGACATTATCCCAGTAATGGCCTGTCTATCAGAGATGACTTTAGAAATGCCCTCTTTATTTCCTCAAAACATTTCTCTCCACACCCTCTGCCGTATTGGGAGGGGCAAAGAAAACTCTCCTCAGCAGTAGCATCCAGCAGCCCAGACAGCCCTTGAAAGAGAAGGCTCTCTGCTCCACTTAGTTCTGGATTAGTTGCTGCTTTAGGACGGGGGCAAATGTTGCTAATGCAGTGTGGATTCCTGAGCCCAGATAAGACCGCAGCAGTTACCACATGCTAACAAGAGAGGAATCCATAATTCTTCAAAGCAGGTCATATGTACCAGAGTAAAAAAACCTGCATTCTGAGGAGCAGTTGTGTTTCTTCTTACAAATACAATGGAAACTGTTGTCCTGGAATTCTCTTATCCAAATGATGTGTTACTACCACTGCATCTTGCTGCTGGTTTTGTTACTTCTGGCAGCAACAGACTTCATATCGTACCAAATGCATGTTGAAGTTGCTATTCTTTTTTTTTTAACTGAAATACTCTTTCTTATTTGAAATTCAGTGTGTATTTAAGTACACACTTGGTCTACCAACCACCACATATGTTGATATGAGCAAGTGAAAACTGACACAGTCCACAAATATGTCAAGTTTAAGGGCCAAGAGCTGTTTCAGTCTAAGAATTCTTTTGACAACAAATTTATGCAAACTATATATGCATAGTTTGTATACGTATATATGTGTATATATATATATATATATGTATACAATGGAAATCAGAAACGTTCAGAGATTAAGTTTCTGTAACAACTTTCTTAATATAATTCCTGTATTTTATAGATAAAATCCCTGTTATTTCCGAACAATTCCTTTCCCTGTCCCAAAAGGGATCATCTGATGTAACAGCCTCTGTCAGAGAATAAAAGAATTTTTCTGTCATCCAGATAGTTTCTTCTAATCCTACACTGAAATGGTATACTGGATGATGTGGTGGATCACATAAACTATTTGCAAACAAAGAATCAAACTTTCCATTGTAAGATCCTAATAGCAGGCAAGAAGAACTCAGTAACTCTGTTTTGCAGAAAACTTACTAAGCATATTTTCTCTCTCAGTAAAGGTATCTGAGGGGCTGAAGCAGGTTGCCATGCAGTACTTCTAATTTAAAAATTCTTACTGCCTATTTGTAGAGGAATAGATAAGCATAATGTGTTCCTTTTAGGGCRCTGTTAATGGACTTTGCTTGCTTTGTTTTATGAATCATTAATTGCTACTCACTTTTGCTGATGAAAGAAATGGGAAGGTACTTAGTGGGATAAGATAGGTTCCATTTTCCCTGGCATGAAGCATTCTCATTTATTGAAAGAAGCAGCCTTATCCTTCTAAAACCTTAGAAGGATATATTTAAAATTGCTGAAGTCCACTTGGGTAAGAGTTGAGATTTTTCTTTCACAGAAGACATGTGGCAGCTTAGAGTTTTTATAAGCAATTGTTTTCTAGATGCCAATACTCTAGTAGCCAATGTTAAAACTTTTTTGTCAGCCTCGATTGCATGGATGATGTCTAGTATTAAGGCTCTGGTAACTCCAGCAATAACATTTGATTGCCTCTGAAATTCCTGGAGTGGGACAGTGCCTGTTACCAGTGAAAGATCATGCTGCCTTCCAGGAAATTTTCAGCTGAGATATTCACACATACACAAATCATGGCTGTCTATATGCCTCTGGAATTGCTGTCACATATATGTATGAGCACAGTTTCATTTCCAAGGTTCATTGTAGTATTCTAGAACCTACACTGAAAATTCTGGGATTTAGATCAAGCCCTTCTTTGTGTTAATCTCTACAGTAAGACAGCCCAGGGACTCCACCTCCTCCTCAACAGAAAATGTTTCTTTGGCACTTCCAGCCAGTGAGCACTGGCAGTGAAGTATATTTGATAAATATTTATTGATGTCTGAATAGTAGTATTTTTGTTTCCTCAGCATGTTTTCTTTTTTCTCATTGAATCCCAGCAAATGTWGACATAAAAAGATACTTCCCTGTTTTTGTTGGATGTGCTTACCCAGTTTGAGTGTAAATTCTACTGACCAGTTTACTCAACTGCTGAATGTGTTTTCTGGATAAGTTAGGACAGGCATACATAAAGTGTAACAGGCTCCCAACTTAAACTGTTTTTTCACACCTGTATCATCATAAATTGTGAAACTATTGTAAAATGACATTGCAAAATTAGTGAGTGAAGAGCGATTAACAGTACAATTGGTATTTGTGAAACTAGTAGCTTTTTCTTTAAGAAGAAATTTCTCAAATTTAAGTTATATTCACTTTTTTTTTTTTTTTAACAGCTACTAGAAAAGGGCCTTCCCAGTATGCAACAATCCCTTTTACAGATGATCTACAGTCTTCTTAGTTATATGGACCTGTCAGCTATTCCTGTGAAACAGTTTAACATGGAAGTGCTAAAAACCATTGAAAAATATGTACAGGTAAATATTAACATAGGAATCTAATCTGGTGTTATATTAATATAGGAAATTAGCAGTATTTACTATGATAAATTGATTATCTTTATAAGAATTTAAGACTAGATTAGCAGGTAGGGCTGCAACTGTCTAGTGTAGGAAAAAGTTTTTAAACATCCTGATGCCTCAGAGCCTATGTGGGAAGGGCTAGGCTGCAGCCCTGTAGTACCTCAGAGCAATCTTAGTACCACACATAGCCTGAGTGACAATTCTTTAATTGTTAGCACGAGGGAGACGTGGCATAAGCACTTCCCTTCAGAGACCTCTGTACCTAATTCTTGACAAGTGAAAAATTCACGGGAGTATTAGGAATTCACAGGGGTAAAGAACCTGTGTCAAGTCACCTTTTTCATTTAACAGGGATTCTGCTATGTCCCTTATATTTATTTGTAGTGATTGAGACATTCAGGTAGGAGATTTTAAATCCTTTGCCAAGCTGGGTTTATCCACAGATCTCCCAGTCTGTGAGCTGGTTCCCTAACAAGGACACCTTAGCCAAGTCTTGGTCTCTGCTGTTGAAATTATTCTGCAAGACAAGTACCTTATCACTGGCCAAGAGAGAGAAAGAAGAGGGATAATCCTACATCTTAATTGTGTGGTAAATAATATCACTGCAAAAATGTAAATAATGTTGAATGTGTGTGAATCTTGTTTTCTGTTTGCTGAGTTAGTGTATCATTTCTAGAGCATTCACTGGAAAGAAGCCTTGAATATCCTGAAATTGGTGGTTTCTCGTTCCGCCAGTTTAGTTCTACCTTCCTATCAACACAGTGATCTTCCGAAAATGGAAATACATCGAGTGTGGAACAGTGCCTCCAAGGAGCTACCAGGGAAGACTTTAGAGTTTCATTTTGATATTTCAGAGGTACTTCTTGTAGTTCTGCTACTTAGCACCTTAATTCTTTTATAATTCTGTTCTTTGATAAGCTAAACATATTTGTTGCAACTCCTTAAGAAAGCTGAGAATTTAGGAAAAAAAGAAAAGTTATCAAACTGAAAGTTCTTAAATTCTTTTTGATTCACACTGACATATTTAATGACCCATGTTGGAGGGGTCTTTTCAGATTTTTGCTACAATTTTTTTAAGCATTTATTAATAGTATTTAAAACTATCTGGTAGAAAAGCTATATTGCAGTTATGCCAACTGTAATATATAAGGATACTGTGTAAAATTCCCCTTCAGACATTTTGTGCTTGGATTCATCGCTGTTGAACACAGAGAATGTCCTTTGAGGGAGTGTTGTCCAACTTCTGACTGGTCTCTCTTACAGCAGTCTTATCCTGCAGCACCTTGTAACTTTACAGAACAGAATGGTCCTGTTGACTTTAAGGGGCATTTCACTTCGTTGTTATGAAGCTGCAGAATTGCTTGCTGTATCATAGATTTTTTTTGTATCGATAACAGTGAGCTGTTGAGGTTAAAAGGAAATACAAGCATAAAAAGGCATCTGGCACTATTTGATTTCCTGTTGGTATGGTTCTAGAAAATGCGGAGCATCCTATTGTCAATCCAAGAAAGCATTTCAATACATGTTGGAGAAGGGCCAAAGTATTCAGCACTCTTGGGAAAATGCAGATTTGAAATTGATTTCATAAGCTTTCTGGGGTTTTTTGTTGGTTCTTATGTCAGGAACTTGTGTGACAGTTGCTTTGAGTATTATCTGTCTGTGTACATAAGCTCTGGCTGCTCAGGCATTGACAGTGGAGAATAAGAAAAATACCAAATGATGTGAAATTTGCTGCACTTCTTTTATCCCTGTATATGATCTTCAAAATAACTTTTTCCTCCAACTGAAGCAATATGGCTCTTATAAGTTCATCCTGAAGCATGGTGCTACTGAATAATTACTCTTTATTTAAGACTCCAATTATTGGGAGACGGTATGATGAGCTGCAGAGTTCTTCCGGGCGAGATGGTAAACCCAGGGCAATGGCTGTCACCCGAAGTACTTCTTCAACCTCATCAGGATCTAACTCCAATGTCCTTGTTCCTGTGAGCTGGAAGAGACCCCAGTACTCTCAGGTAGGTAGCCCATTATTCATTAGCACTCCGAGCAGCTGAATTAACACCTGCTCAGGTCCTTAAATGTCCTCCGTACCCTGTGCAGTGCACCTGGCTGGCTGGGGCAGTGGCAGCACAACATCTGACTCCGTGCTGTGTCTTTCTGGGACTCAAAAATGGACTGAGTTATGTCCATCTTCTGTCTCAGTGCTAGTTTTCTTTGAACTTACAGGAAATGCATCTCTTTAAGACCTTGTAAGTCTAGGTCAGATTTAAGTAAAAATAGCATGAGTTCAGATATTAGCAAGTGGAACAGGTAGATAGCATGTGCAACTTTTGAAGTTGTTTTCTTGTGAAATTGAATAAAAAGAACAATTTTCCTAGAAGTGATATTTGATTACTTTAATGATTTTGGTTATCTGCCAGTTAAAATAAAACTATAAAATATGAATAAACCATAAAATATGAATAAACATATTTGTTGCTCTTTTTTTTATGTAGCAGGTTATATAGCAGTTGCTCAAGCCCAATTCCGCAAAAGAAAAATTATGCATGTGCTTAATTTTAAGCTTCTGAACTGTCTTTTTTAAGTGGTGCATATGATCCAATGTTTCCTTATTATGCTCAATGGACTTTATAGACTCATTTAAATATAATAAACAGCAAAATCATTAACAGCTATTTTTATGTTTCCTTGATGCATAATTACTCTGAAAGCAATCCTTTGAGCATTTAATGACTAATTCTTTGGATGGTTCCTCCTAATTAAAAATTGCTAATGTGTGTTTCTAGCCACAGGGAGAATGGGTGGTCAAAAAAAAAGCTCACTTGAGAAACATCTTGTTTTCTAGAAAAGGACAAAGGAAAAGCTGGTGCATGTCCTTTCCCTTTGTGGTCAGGAAGTCGGGCTGAGTAAAAACCCTTCAGTAAGTAGCCTGGTATTGACAATTTTTTTGTTGTTTCCTCTGTCCTAAGCATTAAAAGCAAAGAACGGTGTTTCCCAGAATTGCTGACTGGATTTGCATTTTGAAGTCACTACTGTCGTTATCCTTTGTACTGGCCCAGGCTGTGTTTCTGAGCATATGGGCCAAGGGGTGAATGGCCTGTAAACAGCCCATCACTTAAAGAACATTAGCATTCGGAGTGTGGTTTTCCTGTGAGGTGCTCCAGGTTTTACTTATGCTGTCTTACTGGGTCATGACTGGGAGTCATGACTTCTGTATTACCAATCAAGAACCTTTATAAAGTAAAAAATTAAATTACGGAAATCAAATGGGGGGAGAAAGGATGTGTGTGTCTGATTTTTCCATTAGAGAGTAGTTCTGATGTTAGTCTTTAAAAATTAATACTACCTGGTGCCAGGAAAGTGGTGAATGATCACCCAGGGTAGGAAGCTCTTGAAATAGTTATTAAATATTTTCTAGAGAAAGGAAAATTTCTGAATRTTTTTGAACATGGTGTATGTCAATTGTATTAAGGAGAGCAGGTCTTTMATTTCTGCAAGACAGGAACTGTTTAATTTTTGCAACTAAATTGCAGGTGTAAGTATACTCACTAGGAAAGAAAAAAATTACAGCTTGTTGTATTTTCTAATCTTGAYGTATTTTTTAAGAACTTTTTAACTGGAGGGGTTTTTATAAATGAACTTACTATATCATCCCCTTGACAGTATTTTCTCTGCAAAGTTCTCAGATTTTTGCTCCCATATATGTATACAAACATCCAGGCAATATCAATCTGCARCCATTAGGAGGTAGCTGCAATATTCTTGGATGTGTTCCCACAGTATGGGCTTGTTTCTTTGTACGAGTTTAATCTGAAGGCACCTGTCCAACATAAATAATAAAGAGTGTTCTAAAAATACTCAGTGAAGGAATTAGGTGTGTACTGGAAATACAGTCTTCTGAATAACCTTCTGATTACAGCTGTTAGGAAGAAACAAGCAGAGGGAACAGTTTGTAACAAAAGAAATCCTTTGAATTGTAGGTRATTTTTTCTTCCTGTGGTGATTTGGATCTGATAGAGCACCAGACGAGTTTGGTCTCTTCCGAAGACGGAACAAGGGAGCAGGAGAACATGGATGATTCAAACAGCGAACAACAATTCAGAGTCTTTAGGGACTTTGATTTCCTAGATGTTGAGCTGGAAGATGGGGAGGTATAGTACATTTTCTCTGAAACAGCTTTTTTACTAAAACACTTATACTCCTGCTAAACACTTCTCGTAACATAAAACTTTAATTGTTTAACTATAAATGTAGTTTTAAGTTCAGATTATTTATGACGTTCACTTAGTGTTTATTTCAGTAGTGTAACAGTAAAAAAACTACCACACCCTTCCTTTCTGAATCTACTTTAGGAAACACTACAAAACTATTACTGGAAAAGAAAGCCTCTGTTCTAGTACCTTTTCAGTGAATTTACTTTTAAGTGAACTTTAGACAAAATTTGTAGAGGCCTGAATTGTTAACAAAAAATATATTTGCTGATTAAAAATGTATAAAATGAAATTGTTGCAAATCTGTTGGTTCATTAAGAACCCTCCATAACATTAATTCAGGCCTTCAGGCTGCTGTTTTTCCTGCAACTTCCAATGAAATCATTTAGAGAAGTTCGTTCCTTTCTGCTGAGGTGTCTGTGATTTCATCATTTCATGCAGGAGCTAAACAAAATCCTGAGCACCCAGATCACGTCTTGACAGGTGAAGCCTGTCAGCTCACCTTGAGCTGAGACTGCTGAAGGGAAGAAGTTGAAGAACTGATGAATTTTTGGGGGCTACACCCTTTAACCTTGCTAATATCAAACTTGGAGTATTTCTTTCTACTTGGTTGGGAAAGACAGAAATTATTATCAATTGCCAAACAAGTYAACAATTTTGTTGCTGCTCTAAAGTTCAGAAATAGTTAGCTCTTTTGAAGGACTTGAGACTCAGCTTAAACCTAAGAGTTTAATAAATTATCTTGTCATAATCTGGACTTGATTTTACATGAATTTTCTCAGTCATAACTCTTAGCCCTGAGAAGAACGTATCCAAAAAGAAATAATTTTTTCTACCTATTTGTATTACAGTAATAAAATAATTTTAAGTTCAGGTGTGAACTTGTGTATGTCTGATTTTTTTTTTTCCCAATGAAGAGAAAGGATGAAGGAATGGGAAAAAAATGTCCCAAAGTCCTTATTTTTCCAAGTCAGGAATTTCTGTACCAAAAAGCGTAATTTTGGCTCACAGCTGCCCCTGTTCTTGCTAAGTGGGAAAAAAAAAAAAAAAAAACCCACACCAAAAGGGTAGTTGGCAGTATTTGTTGAAAATACATTAGACAAATATTGAAGGAGCTTTAATGTTCCAAACAAAGATGAATGATAAAACAACAATGTCAGGTTGTTTGGCAAAAATATACTGGCTACAGTAATTTCTGTCTTAAATGCTTTCAAAATATTTCAAGTATGTAGGACTGCAATTTTGATTGAATATCACTTGATACTTTTTTTTTCCACTGAAATTCAGGAATTTCTTCTTTCTCTTTACCAGTTAAAACCATATAAATAGTATATATAATTGTGCAGAACAATTCCTGTCAAAATGAACTTACCTTCATGGACTGTGACTCTGCAAAGATTTTTTTTAATACATGTGGTCGACTTCAAGCCTGAGGCCTAAATTAATTGATATCCTAATCATCCTAAGTTGGTCATGAAACAGATACTAAGCTTGTCTAGTTTTATATGAAGTAAAATTTAAAATGTAGTCTTAGTAGTTTTTAAATTGCCGTGGATCACATCCCAAGGTTTTGTTCAGACATGACTTACTAGTGTTTTAAAAATAAATTCAGACCTGGTATAAAAGGCTGCTTCTGTAGTGACTGAGTTGAAACTGCAATCATTTACATCATATCTGAATGTGGTATATTCATAAACATGAAAAAACAGTGTTAGAAATTTAAGTTAGAAAACTTAAGCTAGCAAGAGCAACATCAGTCTTTCAAAAAAGCCCATATGATTTTAACAGGCCAGTGATGCTTGTATCATCCCCAGTTCACAAGGTGTACTTGCTTGGAAGCAACAGTTATTTTMAAACTTAAAAGGTAGTCTGAAGAGCTGAAGTTTCTGTGATAATATATGTTTAAATTGTAGGCAAATGTATGTCTATGATGTCTTTAAYGCAGTCATTTTACATAGATTCTTTCTATTTGTTTTTCTGTCTGTTGTATCTGCTACCCAGGAACTTCAGGTAAGAATTCTACTTGAACTCAGATGTGCCAGCATATGTTATGCCTTCTTGCAAATTTATACTGTAGAATAACATCATAGTTTTGCTGTTGCCTTCCCCCCCTTCAGTGTTTGCGTAGGTGAGTGTGTATGTGTGTGCGTACTTGCATTTGTGTGTGGGCTTCATTTTTGGTCTTGTATTAGAATTATTTTTGAGGTCTTTTTCAGAAATTCTGCTTCACTTTAAGTTTGTTTTTTTTACATGTTCAACAGTTTTCACAAATTCTAAAATGTCTTAGTTCTAGTATCAGTATTTCTCAAACTGAGCCCTTTCTCCTTTTGATATGTATGTGCATGATTAATGTGTAGAAACTTCATTATCTATAAAGTTTGGGCCATTTCTTTGTGGGGGTAAATTATATATAAAATTTCCAGCTTTTCTGTTGTGGCTTATTGTCTACTGTCAGCATTTAAAGCTGATGTCTGAGACCTCTTAAGAGAGTTTACATAATTGCTATCAAACTGAATTTAATTGAATAAATAAATTAATTCCTACAGCTTAATTCAATACAGCTGTATATTCCTACCAATTTTGCTGGATTCATTTATCCTGTGAGGAAAACTAAAAAGACATATCAGTTGTTTTGACTTTTTCAATATATAGAGAGAACTGAAATGATAGAGAATTTTAATGAGTTGTATAAATAATACAAAAATCAGCAACCACAGAATTTTACATACTGGTTTCTGATAATTTGTACATCAGTTATTATGCAAACACGACCCCCAAAAATCTTTGTCTCAAAATGCCTGTGCTGTAAGAGATACATCCATACAGAAATAGGCCTTACTATGTAGTTCCACAATACTTCTGCCTATATCCTAAATATTTGAGTGATTCCATTAACTGTGCATGCTTTGTCAACACAATGAGGATGAAAATATGTGTGAAAGAGGTTTTGCCTGATTCTTACTGCCTCTGTGGAAGAACTTTTACTGCTCTCCCTCGCATAGGATTACTTCCCTTTTTGCTGCCCTTATGTCTCTCCTTTCCCCTGGGTTACTGTAAAGTTAAAGCAGCTGCAAGGGCACATCTGCTCCTTTCCCAGAGGGTGGTGACTGTGGGAAGTTCTGTGTGGTGCCTGCTCACTGCTGGTCAGACACACAACACGTCACTGTTTTCCTCTGAATTGATATTTATCACTGGTGGCTTTTCAGATAGGAGATGGCTTTGCTCCTGCTGTAGATAAAAATGAACAGCATCTCAAATACATCTTTGCTCTTTCTTGTTAACTGTGAAAGAAAGATTGCTTAACAGACTACAAAAACAACAACTCCATCTTCAAAGACATGTGCTGACTTCTTGTTTAAATTCAGTGTGATTCTGGGTGCCCCTGTTGCAAAATTATGCTAATCCAAGTGCTATGGGTGGTTGAATTTTACTGTTCTATCTCTTTTGCCATTTTCTCTCACTTTTACTTCACTTCCCCTTCTAACTGCATGCCCTGCAAGTGTCCCTTTTAATTTTTATTCTTTTTGCTGTCTTCCTTCTTAAGGCATTGCAGAATAAAACTGTAACAGGAAATATTCCAACAGACATGGGCTGCTATGTTTACTGATAGCTAGGCGTCATGAGGATAAGGGTGTGATGATAGTGATCTTTGCTTGCTTGCTTGCTTATTTATGTCATTTTGTCATTTGTTAATTCAGTAACTGATGTGTTTGTGGAGGATGTCTCATTGTTGCATGTGTCCTCTAGCCTTTGTGGGGGAGGATGGACAACCAAAGAATTTGTTAAAACAAATAGCTTGAAACTGAACAGTAATTTTTATGATTTAAAGAGGCCTGACTTCTTAAGTCTTAGAGGTGTTCTGTTTTTTTTCTCTTTCCACTCAAAACTACCATACCATACCAGTCCCAGGATGAAAACACAGGGTTCTTCCAATAATGTGTCAGGCTTCATAACAATTTGCTGTTCATGTTGTCTTGATTGGAGTACATTCCTTCGTTTTAAAATGTTCTTGTGAATTGCAAGGGCTGTCTCTTTCCTAAACAATTTTTTTTTCTATTTTCAACATATTTGTTCATGAATGTTGAGCTTACTGTCACGAAATTGAACTTCCCTCTTTCTATTCAAATTGCACAGTCCATTGCATTAAATGGTAATGGTGCAAAATAAGATCAATTTGTACAAGTTTGTTGAATGTTAAGTAGGTAAGATGGCAGTTTAATTCATTGCACTTTATACTGTTTGGTCCCCATTCAGTAAATGTAGGAGTAGTCCTAAATGTGTTTAAAATCACAACTCTGCTTAAGGGGCCTTACTGAACTCAGACCTTTTTCCTCTATGATTGCACATAATTTTGATTTGCATAAACCCAGTAAATAAGYATAATCAGTTATTTGATAATACTATTGTTTTTAGGCAGAATTGTATTTTTTAAATGAATATTTAAAATTTCACTGTCAGTCTGAATTTTCACCAATTCACTTGCTTATTTAAGAGTGTTGCAGAATCTTGTTTAAAGCAGGCAGCCCAGAGCCTTAAAAGGAAACATTTTTCTCTATGAATTTCCTTCCCACCTTGACACAGGATTGAGGGCTTTCACCTAGATAATGTACCCAAAACTGCAGCTGGAAACTTCTGGGGAGACTTTTCTTGCTGTGTAAGGCCCCTCTTGGCTCTACAGGTCCAAGGCAGGAGCAGTTGTGGACGTGGTCCTGCTTGTGCCAGAAAGGAACCTGGATAGACTTAGGAAGGGAGCGAGCAATTATTGCAGTTACAGAAAACGCATACAGTCCACTGGAAAATATATAAAACAAATAAATAGAAAAGTATGAAAAACTAATTGTCATTTTTATATATGAAAGAAATCAAGTTATCTTTTTTTTTATTAGCCTAAATGGTTACATGATTTGCTTAATGCACTTAGCTTTATGTAATAGCGTGCGGTATTGGAACTGACAGTCAGTGTGAAATGTTTGGTCCGTTTGACTGTGTCCTTCTTAAAATGTGAGATATCAGACAATGCTTATAAGGTTATTCTCAAAATATAGTTTCCAATAATTCAAGTGGATTCTAAAATAAACAATATGGGCCTAGAATAGAAGTTGAAAAGATGTGCTGCTACAGGTGTTAGATTTTTTGTGTAAAGCAAGAGTTCTAATCTTCACCATTATGGTTACGTATAGAAAGCAAAGAATCTAAAATCTTTAACATAACTTTTGCAATTGAACCATTGGYATGAACTGTGCTCCTAATACTCTTAAACATCATGGAAAAATCCTTTAAAATTGCTTTCAAACTTTTCTTTTGCGTGTCACTGCTCTACTGGTACTGAGGAATGTGTATATGTGAACTTTAAAAAGCAAATGCATGAAAAACATCTAATACTGAAAAGACTGAATGTTCATTTAACTGCCATTTCCATGCTTCTGCTCTTATCTCCAGGTGAACAAACAAGATAATGCTTATTTCAAGTTTTTACTATATTTTTACATAAAAATATTTCTGGAGCTAACTTTGATCAGGTGTTAGAACATGATTAGTTTTATATGAAGAAAGCTGACCCTTTGTCTGATTTCAGGGTGAGAGCATGGACAACTTCAACTGGGGAGTGCGCAGACGGTCCCTGGACAGCCTGGACAAGTGTGACATGCAGCTGATGGAGGAGAGCCAGCTCTCAGGGAGCACACCCAGCCTCAACAAAATGAACCATGAGGACTCAGATGAATCATCAGAGGAGGAGGATCTGACCACCAGCCAAATCATGGAGAACTCAGACCTAGTAAGTTGCGAACTTGAAATTTAGGAAAAGATCAGGGACTTGTTTTAAATGAGCTGGGCTTTTAGTTTTCTCTGCCCAGGTGCAATCTACTCAGCTGAAACTGGTGGGTGTGTTTTTCCTTATTTGCAGAGGTATACAGAAATTTTAATGGAAATTTTGAAATGCAGGAGACATCAGATCTTATTATTTGCCTTTTTTTACCATGGGATAAATTTTGACAATTGCCCAATAGTAAATCTTTGTGATGTATTTACTGCTTAAAGAACTAGAACAAGACTTMAGGTTGGCAAACAATACCAGATTTCATTGTTCACTTCTGGGATGCTTTTAATAAAAATTTTATGACAGAAATATTGAAAGTGCTGTGTCTATATACAAACTGAGAGAGTCACTGTCACTACCCTKTAAGGCACTGAATGCTTTGCACGTTCATGAAACAGCATGTGGTAGGGTAGCTGTATACTTAATTCTTCTGTGCTTTTGTTGCCTTTTAAATAGATTATAAATCTTTCCCCATCTGAGGATGCAAATCATATCGACTTACTTTCTACATCCTGTGACACAACCTCAGCAGACCCTCAACATTTTAATATGGGAACATCCAGCTTTGACGTGTCCTTGCCTGATATGAATAATCTCCAGGTGTCTGAAGAAGCCAAGGTGAATACATATTTTTCTTTCTTTTCCAACTAGACTGTATTTTATGTAACACTGGTACAAGTTTTTTTTTGCTTAGACTTTCATAAAGGGTTTGCTCTGTGAAATCAAGCACATTCTGGCTTCCTCTGTGTAATGGCATAGTTCAGTACATTCATGTGCTACTGAATTTCGTACTATTTTCCTTCTACTTATACTTTCTTCATTAAGATTTTACTTATTGTTTCTTAAGTATGTTGCACTACATATGCACCAAAATACTACAAAACACATTGGAAGACAAATTCATCAACTGTCTACCAGTTACAGCTCCAAGGCAATACTCTTTTGTCCTTCATGCTGATTTAAAAGAAGGATATGCCAGCTCATGTGGTGGGTGTAAGCATGTATTCTCTGAAATATTTTTGTATGTGAGGACCTATTGTACAGTTGTGTGCCCTGGATTCAGTACTTGCCCTTTGGCAGACACAGAGAAATTAGAAATGCATGACCACAGTATTAAGCCATCCTGGGGGATGTGGAGGCAGGATTTGCAAGGATACAAAAATCATATTCAGCACCATGTATTTTAGAGAAATGTATCAGAAGATGAAGACAGTGCAAGGTTGGTAAATTACTATCAATATGGAGATTATTTCTTTAATTTTCTGTTTAACAATACTTTATTGTGAGAGGTCCTTTCCATATCTCTCCAGAAACAGAATCTGGTTGTGGGGGGTATGTGTTTTTTAGTGGCTTGATGATATTGTTGAAGTTTATGTCAGTAAAGCTTCTCTGTCATGTCTAAATTGTGTGACTTCTGCAGAAAGAGCGGTGTAGGAGACTGGGACAAGGGAGGAATATATCTTGTGTMATCATTGGCTTTCATTCCAGTTCTTGCCCTTGGTCCCCTCCAAATGCAGCCACACACAAAAAAAAATTTGATACATTACTGCTAGCACTGCATGTTTCCCAAGTAATGGAAACTTCTAGTGAAGAGGTCACAGAAAAGGAGGTTGCAATTGTGCTGAATATTGAACAAATTGTTTGTGCCAGAAACCTCTGCAATAAGAACAAAGGACAGGACAAGGGAAGTGTGTGTAAGCATGGGAAAGGATGGAACATCTCCAAACAGTGGTTGTGGAGAAGGTAGACTCATTATCATCAGTCAAAACAACTATTGGTAGACAAGTAACCASATAACAACCATAAACAGCAGAAGTTGGCAGAATTTCATTTCAGGAAGCAGCAGTCAGACCAGACACTTTTGCAGGTGGTGACTGCAGCTGATCTCATGTATCCAGCTGCAGTAGCTCTTGGTGTGTACATAAGAACTGCAAATCACAGTTCAGGAGTTCCATGTACATCTAGGGGCTTGGAATCTTTACTGTCAAAATCTCTTCAGYGTCCCACGTGCCAATAATCATCAGAAATCAAAAACTGGAAAAAGTAAGTTAGTGAAGAATGTAAAATCAGAGCAGTTTCTTGTGGAGCTGACAGGCAAATTCAGCTAGTCCTGGTAAAGGTTTGATATTGGTGTAAAATATAGTCCAGGTTGCCACTATTACAAAGATGTTTGAATTGATAAGCACAGAATGCCTTATTAGTGAGGGTTTTGTCTCAAACATATTTTCTTCTAGAGCACAAACTTCTGTATTTTTAATCAAAACAAATTGGAGTCAATGTAAAGAAGTTACCCAGTTTTTAGTCAGAAAACTTGAAACTCACATCTAAGTAATTTTTACTTAATTTGATAAAACAAAATCTGAGCTCTTTCCTGTTTCTCTTTTCCTCTGAAGTCTTCTTTTTAGAGCTCATGAGGTGTCATCAATGCAATGGAAGTTTTGTTACTCCTTTAGTAGTTTACAAAATGTTTAGTTGCATCATAAACAAAACCAAAAATGTCATCTCAACCTTTAAAATAGATGCAGCAATTGAGAGAAAAAGACTGGTTATGTAGTCCTCTTTCTAGAAGTTTCAGTGCCAAAATGCAGSTATTATTGTTAACAGCATTAAATTAGTTAAACTTATTTTCTATTAAAGATAGTGGCGTAATTCTGTATGATTTACAAAAACTCAGATGATGCTATGTTATGTATTTTTCAGGTTATCTAAACTCAGAGATTTTTGGAAGTGCACTGCAATCCTGCTTGAATATTCAGAGTTCAGTTTTCTGTTTTGCTTTTGGGGCATCGTATTAGACTCCAGTGGGTGGGAGGTGTTTGTGTCCTCTTCCTTCCTCCCCTACCCTATCCCATCAAAATGTGTTTCCCTCCTACAACGCTGTCGTTGCAGTGAAGAAACTGCAGTGGTTCTTTCAAACTAACATTTATTATTTGAAAGTGGTTGATACTAATTACTTCTTGAATAAGCATGAAACATCTACACTTTTTACCAGGTGCTTTGGTTCCTATTCTGATAATTCAGTCAAGCTTGCATTTCTCTTTTCAGGAATTCCCTGAACTCAGGAATATTTCTATCTCTTTTGCTTAGAAAACAAAGCAAACCAAAAAGTTGTTCTACTTAATTTCTGATCCTACCCCTTTTGTTACAAGTGTTGTTTACAAATCCCCATAATTAATCTACAGGATCCAAGCAGCTTTGATAAACTGCAGAGGAACACTTTTCTCGTTTAATTCCACTTGCCACAGATTTCCCTCCCTATTAAACCACTCCCTGTTAAAGCCCAATTCATGTATGTACATTCACGTGGGCATATGTGCACAAAGGTTTGAGCAACCCACTGCAGTCATCCCTATAGGAACTGCTTTGCAGGATGCTATGGATCAGGCAGACAAAAGCCAAGGGATTAAAGCTGAGACAAAACTTGTTCAGACTAAAAATGCATGAGAAATTAGAATGTTCCGAAAAGAAATCAAGAGCTTTAGGTGCTAATAGATGAAAAAGGAAGGAAATGGAGCATAATCCTTCTAATGGCCTATAGAATGCTTTGGATTCCTCTTGAATATAAATGACATGCTAAAATTAATACCCAGTTCTAAATATGCATATAGTCTTCCAGACAGTGATTGTTTTCAATATATTCTGAGAGGCTTTAATATACTCTTGGACACTATAAAGTGTTAAGTCACAAGGACAGCCTGACAGCCTSACAGTCACAAGATTGTTTTTCCTGAAAAATTACTTCCCTGCTATGTTGCCACATGCATTGGAATCTGAAATTGTTTGCTAGACAGGTTGAAAAAATACCTTAAAAATAATATTTAGCCAAGAGAGCAAATTAAGCAACTGCAGAATTTTTGAAGAAGCATAGGTTGATTAGTGTCATTTGTAACCTGTGGCTTTATATCTGTGCAGTTTAACATGTTGTCAGGTGGGTTTTTTCATTAAATGCTTTCTATTTATTAGAGGAATAAACTTACTAACTGGCTGTTTTCTAAGACATCATTATTCACTCCCCTAGGCTGAAGCTGTTCCTGAAGAACAAGAAATAGCAGTCCATGAGGATGACCTTTCAGGGTCTACAAATGAACTCCCTGGAGCATTTGAATGCAGTGATAGCTTTAGTCTGTATATGACAGAAACTGAAGAGAAAGCTGACAGGCTGGAACAATTTGCTCTTGCCAGGTACTTTGATATGCTATTATTCACACAAGTTCTTTTATAATGTACGACAAAGGTGATAGTTAATGGAATGGCTGTTTTGGCCACAGGAGTTGGCCAAAAAGAAAATTCTCATGAGTTTGTAGCAGTGAGAAGACAATGCCCTAATTACCTGCATAATTATCACACAACTGAAAAAAAAATAAAAGGCAAAACAAAACCAAGCTTTTCCTTCTAGGAAAAACAAGATGCAATGTTTGCATACATCTGTGCAGTTAGGTATTATGTATATAATATGCTTCATTAAAATAAAAAGGATTTTAAAATATTTGCAGTAATAGAGCTATTACTTAGGTACCTAAGTAATAAAATTCTAMGTTCTACAGATCAGATGAATATCCATCCTTCTGATCTCTCATGAAAGAAAATCTCAATATTGTTAAAAATCTCAACTATATGCTCTTAAGGCTGCTGGTGAGTGTGGCTGGACCCCAGTATATGTTACAAAAAGATATTAAGATTTTTTTGCATGCCATCTGGAGCTCTTCAATATTTTGAATGCTGAGTTAAACTGTAGTTAGCCTGGGGAGAGAGAGAGACTTTTACTGTCCTGGGAGGTTTCAACCTTTCTCCAAATGATGGTACAAGAAARGAATTCAAATGTTCTGGGATGGAGGGAGGTAGATGATAATGGCCTGAAGATAGAGATTTTTATTTGGAGATTTTTCTCATTGTAGCAAACATCTTGTCAGTCTTCAAAACTAATTTGAAAGTCCATTAATATTTTTAGGAGGATGCTGTAATTGGTCCTATGATTTTMTCTCTCTGTTGTAGCGTATTTTACCTTCCACCTTCTTGGTATTCTCCTTTCCTCAACCTTTTTTTTCTTTTCTCCTTCAGTTTTGGAGATGCTGATCAAAATGCCTCCCCTCCTCCCTCACCATTTTTTTCTGCCATCCTTGCTGCATTTCAGCCAGCAGCATGTGATGATGCAGAGGAAGCCTGGCGTAGTCATATCAACCAACTCATGTGTGACTCTGATGGTTCCTGTGCAGTTTATACTTTTCACGTGTTCTCTTCCCTGTTTAAGGTGAGAAAATAATAAGTTTAAGATGCTGAGTCAAAATGTTTGTGTGTGGCAATTAGTAGTTCTTGATAGCAGCCCCATTAATGAACTATTAGATATTTTCATGCAGTGTGTCTTCTGTGACCAGTTTTGTCACGAAAATACTATGTAGCTCATACTTGCAGATTGGAGGACATGTTACAAAATACGGATCCACTTTAATGAGTGTTTTCTTCAGTACTTCACAAACAGACTGCAGAAACAGTAACTGCAAGAGACAAGGAAATAACCTTTTTGATCTCAAAARTGTTGTTAATCTGCTCTTTTATCTCAAATTCTTGAAATCAGAGTGTGCCCACATGAACATCAACATTATTAAATGGTTTGTACCTACCTATCTGAATAGAAATACCCAGCTGCCATCATGTAACATAAATTCCAGAGACTGAGTCTGGAGACTAGAAATGCATTTTTCCTTTCTAGAACTGCATGCTTGCAAAAAGATAGGAAAAGAAAAAAAGAGTCCAAGCTCTTCTAAGGAATGAGTGTCTGGTTTTACCTGTAATTAGTTTTAAAGCCTTTTAAAATTGCTTCTTCTGCAGCTGAAGGATATTTAGCCTGCTCCAGCAGTGAGAGCAGCAGCCAGGTAACTTTCCTGCAGAGTTTAAGTACCCATGATCTCAGAGTACACAACTTTTTATTAACAAGGGGTACCCTGCTAATATATACACAGTTTCAAGATCTTTTCATACCTCTAAGACTAACCTGATATGAAAGAAGCATCTTATAGTAAGAATTTTACCTCATCTTATTTCCTCTGTGCTCCACTAGAACTGAATGTCTTATCTAGCTGCACACTGTGCTCCTTTAAACATCATGCCACTGTGAAAATGGGTGTCTTATAGGCATTCTGTTAAACACTGATAAATAACCATTTGGAAGAAAAAAACCCCAGTGCAGGCTTGGATTTTAGTCCTGTTTATTCATGATGTCAGCTTTTCTGTTTCAACCTCAGTCCCAGAGGTTAATAGCCTTGCCTGAGTGTTCAGAGACTTATTTGTCCTTGATTCTCCTCATTCAAGAGGTGAAAAGGAGCTGGTGCCACACTATTGATGACTAAATAAATAATATTGTGTAATGAAAGAAATAAACATTACTCATGAAGTACTTATTTAACTCCAAATGCTAGTATGCACACATCATTTGCTGYTAAGCTTGCCCTATGTTCAGAAGACACCCATTTTCTTCAGTTGATATTGGAGGAGAAAGAAAATGGTGTTAATAATATCAACAAGTCACAATTTTTACCTGGATTCACTGCCATATTTTTAGTTTATAAAAATAGCTTGGTTCTTCTTTTCAGGGTTAAAACATAGGAGTATTGTTTTCCCTTATCTTTTTCATAAGATCCTAGCTGGTCTGGAATTGTATTTTGTTTGCACCATCAAACTTAACTACTCATCCGCCAGCTTTGACTTTTGACCCTCATTAACAGGAAATTTCAGAAAGAAGCTCTGTGTGTGCTAAGCTTGCAATCATGACTATGAAACAAAATCCTTGTTTGGAGAAGCTTGTTAGCTAAATACTTGGTGAAGTGAAAGAAGTACATTTTCCAGGGCACCTACATTTCAGTCTGCATCAAGTTAATGGTATCTTGGATGTTTGCCCACAGCACACTAAACTTGTTTAAAATTCCTGAAATTATTGAAGTACTTTTCCTGTAAACAAGTCATAGGTCAGAGATCTTTGGATTCTCTTTACTGCTGCCTCTTTGTATTCCCTCAAATTAAATGTCTTCCAGTAGACCAGGCAGTTGCAAGACAAGAAGATTTCAGATCTACAATTGAGACTTTCRTTATGTAAAATATCTTCCTAGGAGAGGAAGCCTGAGGTTAAGAAGAAAACTTTCTGAGAATTTTCTTTTATTATTTACATGGACACAAAGAGCAGTGACTGTATGCAGGTATAAACTTATTCATAATATACTGACACCTGGCATTACTATTCAGAGTAATCCCAATTCATTAAATATATAATGCATTCAGACCTTGTTTAATAGATTTCAGTGCCTGTAGTCTTCACCCAGAAGGACGTAGCTGAGATGATAATTTGTTATAGAACTCTTAGTCCATGTAATTGCAAAATAAATATATTTAGTGGAGTATTGTATATAGATAGCAAAGCACAGTCCGTCAGGGTTTCACACTTAATAATTTAAAACACTTGTCAAGACCATTATCATCTTAGCTATACATTGTTTGTTGCTTTTTATGAAAATCTGAAAAGGGAAGGAGTAGAGGAAGAATAGCTCTTCTTGAATCTAAATTGTAGACTGGTCAGCTTTCGATGAAGCCGTGACTGAAGTGCTCTGAGGAAGTTATTTCTATAGATAAAGCTGTGTTCTATGAGTTCTCAAAGACATTTGGTGTGGCTCCTAGGTCTCTATACCCAGCATTATAACTGCCATAGCATGAATTTTGCTAATCTGCAAAGATGTAAAAATATCCAAGCTAGCAAGATCTGTACTCACCTACTTTTCCATAGATGTCTCCTTGCTACCTGTATACAGATGTCTTTTCTGGAAGCAGTAAGGCAGAAGGCATGAAACACATCAGTCTTGTCAGGAGCATCTGCTAGTTGCTGTTTCTCTCTGTTGTGATTCCTTGGCCTTCCTCTTAACTATTTCTAGGTTACTTCTTGACATTTTCTCTTTCTCTTACTAGTTTACTTGGCACCTCCCTCTCTGACTATTGTGCCTACATTGCCATACTAGTTTTGGTAGCAAGTTAGTGTTGGCGCGGCCATTTGCAAGGAGACGGGGAGAGACACRTAAACGACCTCGTAGACTTGGTTGTACGTGCTATCTCATCCACTTTATTAACGGAAGCCGAGGCTTTTTATACCCTTGGCTCGTAATGGCGGCGGCAGTTAGACGTAACGCTTTTTGTAACAGGAATAACGGTAACTTAACGTACAGAAGCTCTTACTAACGCTCTAAATT